>NW_007735666.1:33211-74815 GCF_000696425.1 Galeopterus variegatus
AAAAAAAAAAAAAAAACCCCCAAGTTTTGGGGGGGGGGGGGGGGAACTGACCTAAAAGCCATAGTTTCATCATTGAGTGTAGTATTATTGCTCTAACTTGTGAATCAGAGGATTCTAGAATATTTAAAGAGGAGATATAAAAATTTGTTTTTGAGTTTTAATTTGGAAAAAAAATACAAGACAGAAGTAGCAGTCATAAAATAGATAACATTTATCTAACATTTAAAAAAATAGTATAGTGATAGTATAGAGCAAAATTTTCATTTAAGCATTTACTAAACTTTGGTGAAAATAATGACTTAAGAATATCCTGAATTACAAGGAGATAGTTAAAAAGATTATTTGTCTCTGTTAAGTATTCATATTTAATTATATGGGACAGATTGAAGATTTTTATTAATTAAAAAGAAACTAATGTAATGGACAGTTTTTTGGTTTTTTTATGAGAATGAAATTATGAATGATGCAGAAACCATACAAGTTGTGACAGAAAATGATGAATCTAAATATGAAGAGGAGGAGGAGATAAGAGCAATCCAGAGGCAAAAATCACTCATGTCATAGCTACAGATGTCCTAGAAACAGTTTTACATTGTATTGAATAACAGCCTGAATCAGGATTCAGTAATATTATAACATGGGAAGGAACAATGCTGAGAAAAATTGGATTTTTAAAAAATAACTTCAAAGTATTCTCTTTATTAAATGAATATAATGTATTTGTTTTGAGTTAAAATAAAATGTTTAAGTTATGCTTATACGATGTTTTATGATTTCCTACTTTAACTGAATTTTTATTAAATGAAGAGATAGTTCCAATCATATTGGCTAATATGACCTCTACTTATTTAATTCATCCATTTTTCTCATTTAGGTCATCAACAATATGGAGTGTTTGTAAAACAACTTAAAAAAATAAAATACAGTTTAAATAAAGAAATTAGTTTGTAATCATGTGGTTCAGGAACTGTGGCCCAGATGAGAGAGTGAATTTGAAATTTTAACCTCAAGATTTTGTTTAGACCTCACCACTGTTATGTATGTAAAAGTTTATGGTTGGCCATAAATAATTGTCCAATTAACATATTCTATCATATGGAAGTCTGTTTAGAAAACTTCTCTATTAAATTTGATGTTTAATGGTTATTTTAGAATATTAAGCAGAGTGACAAAGTACTATAGATTCAATTTGTCATAGTTGTGCGGCATTCAGAGTTTACTTTAGGGAAATCCAATTTTTAGAATTGACACAGGGATTCATTATTTTAGCAGTGTGTTGAATAACCTGTTGTATAACATTCATTTATTAACTTCAAAATTTTGTATGATAAATAAGTTATAAAGTTTAGATCAGATAAAGTAAAACTGCCATCATTCATTTGGGATGGAGAAATAGAGAACTTGAGTGATTTTTCCAAATAATGTGTGAGCTATAACTTGAATATGTTATCTTTAGCCCCAAGATATTTTGAAGGATATTGATATGAATTTCTTGTAATACACTTTATTTTAATCATAGAACTATTTTGATATTTTAATTTTTTTATAATGCTATGCATGATACTGTATGCATGGTGAGATCATGGGTTGTCTGTTCTTGTTTGTCACTTTATTCCCCACACTAGCATGGAATGATTGGCTTATTAAGAAACAAGAGAGTAGAAATGTATAATTTAAATTTTAAAATGTGCACCTTCAAAATCATACTTTTAAGGTATTTTGAAGAAACAACTATATGCATCCAACAATTTGAAACATACCAAAAATTTAAGACTACAGGTATTTGTAAATGTGTGTTGAACTCCTTGTCATTATTGTTTATATCCAAAAATCTCCTCTTGGAGCTTCTTGTCTGATTAACTTCTGTGGATCTGAGGATGCTTGAATTTTATTTTTTCTTTTAAAATTCTAATTACCTCATCTCTTTGTATAGACATCATTTTTGACACACAGCATTTATTAAATATGGACAATAACAGGCAGTAAAAAGATCTGCCTTAGGCAAAAATCTGTTCTTTTTTCTCTTTTTTCTTTCTGATTCTCAGAAGCAGTACCAGTATAAGCTGTATTTAACTTCAAGATTAATTTTAAAAGAACCTCTTTAAGTTATGACTCAATAGATCTAGGGTAAAGCCGGGGAAATCTGCATGTGTTTTAAAGCTTCCCAAGTGATTTTGATCATCAGTCAAGTTTAGAAATCACTGATTACAATTCATTTCCTTAGGATTTGCTAGCATGTTTAATTCCAAGTAGTAGAAAACGGGTATTTAAAAAAATATATGGAAAAGTATTTTTGGAGATGGCATAATTTCTCTTTTATTTTATTGAAAAAAATTTTAGGAACAGTTTTTCCTCCCGTTTTGTTAATTAACAAGATTCAGTGAAGGCTTAGAGAGCTAAAACACCTTTGGGGTGAATTCAGAAGTTCCAAAAGATCAGTGATGAAATATGATCAGCAAGCCGTAGAGGGGAGGTCCACAAATGTGTGATTTTGAAGTCTCTTCTATTTGAAACCAGTCCTCAGTCCAGAGTCTTGAATATGAGCCAGTATATAGTATGCTACAAATAGAAAGATTAAACTGGAGCAATATAATTAGGGTAAGCTATTGCATCTGCACTTGTATCACAGCAACTGAATTTGAAACCAGCTGCAAAATGGTGACTAATCTCTCTGGCAAGCCCACATGAGAGTGCAGTACAATAAGCCAGCTTCTGCCTCACGAGCACATGTTTCTTTGACTCGCCTCTGAGCAGGTGATGGTGATGATGCAATCTGATTATACTTTTGAATGTATTCTAACCACAGTCAACAGTTGAGTCTCACAAGGGATTTCACAAAAGACTTCAAACCGAGTATATATTTTTTCAGATAGTTTCAACTGTGGAAGGCCATGGAAACTATTTTTTTTCTTCTTAGTGACTGTAGTACTTTGCAGTGCCTTATAATCTCAAGTTTGGGAGGCTTAATTCGTTTTCACATGTGAAATGAAAATGAGAAAAATAACATGGAACGAAGAAAGTACATGTACTGGGAGCTCTTACTCAGAATTGTTCACAACTACTTATACTGATCAATTAAAATAATTAAACTGTCCAGACTGTTTAATTCTGTACAAACAGGAGATGGTAAATTAGTGGGCTGTGAAGTGTTTAAATGGTACACTAACCTTTTCATATTCAGAGATGCACCTCCCTAGCTATTATGTGTCCTGATGAGGTGATATTTAACAGTGTCTTGAACATTAAAAGTGTTTAATAAATACTTAGTTTGATTTGGACTTGAGCCTTTATTTTTCATCTTTGAAGGGAATAATAGTTTCCTCTTCCAGTGTACCACAAAGGGACCTGGTGAGGATGAATAAAGCCGTCTGTTTGAGAATGTATGTCATCTTTGGGGAAAAAAGTGCTACAAATGGTTAGTTTAGAAATAGAATACTTAGAAATTGCTTGTTAATTGTAAATATCCAAAAAATATATGATATAGCTTTCAATAAAGGACATGAACTCCACAAGACCATTAAAATACAGAACTTGTAAATTATACACCTTTGAGAGTAAAGGGGCTAATAAGGTCTAAATAGCCCTAGCCTGGTGGTACTCAAACTTGGTGTACAGCAGAATGACTTTGGATGCATGTCAGAAGTGAAGAAGCCTGGGCCTCATCCTGATCCCTTCTGATTTTGTAGATTTGGAGTGGGTCCCAGGCACCTGTGTTTTTAATTATTTCCTTCCCTAACTACTCCCCTCCATGATTTTGATACATGCGAACATTTGAGAAACACTTACCCAGACTACTATAGTATTTTGGTAGTATAGACTGCTAAGTGTAAGTATAGAACTATAGACTACTAAACTTCCTAATAACCAGACAAAAGAAAATTTTTCATTTTCATCAGGAGAAACTTTTCATGATAATTATAAAGACTTTTTGAAAAAACATAGTAGTTATTGTCTTCAATAGTGATTTTGTAGAAGAAGCCAATATGTTCTTTCATGTATTTTTATTTAAACTTTTAATAAAAATAAGAAGTATTTTACTCAAGAACTAAAAGCCTTCAGTCAAAGCTAAGTGAGTTGAGTGCAGGTGTACTGCCTTCTGGTAATCTGAATTTATAGAAAAGTAGCATTCAGAATACCTAGAGGAATGGATGGTTAGCATGTTTGTGGGCTGAATTGTCACCCTCAAAAAGATAAGTTTAAGTCTTAACCTCAGTACCTGTGAATGTGACCTCATTTGGAAATAGTCTTTGCAGATGTAGTCAAGTTAAGATGTCATACTGGATTAGGTTGGGCCCTCATTTAGTGACTGATGTCTTTATAAGAGGGAGATTTGGACACAGCGACCACACACAGAGGAAAAGGGCATGTGACAACAGAGGCAGAGATTGGAGTGATGCAGCTAAAGCCAGGGAACACCAAGGATTGCAGGCTACCAACAGAAGCTAGGAAGAGGCAAGGAACAATCCTCCCCTAGAGCCTTCGGGGAGCATAGCCCTGCTGACACCTTGATTTCCGACTTTTAGTCTCCAAACTGTGAGAGAACAAATTTCGTTTGTTTTAAGCCACCAAGTTTGTGCTATTTCGTTATACCAGCCTCAGGAAACTAATATAACATGTGAATGTTTCTTCTCTCACTTGGATTTTTTGACTGAAGCTAGATAGGAAAAACATTAAAGTTTCTTTTCTCATATATTGTACATGTATATAGAGGTTTATGTGCATTGGACCTGCCACTGTCAAATTCAAATTCTATTTAAAATGTCAAGGCACCTTTCTGGTATTGTTACTACCTGAAAACCACTGTACCTCTGCATGATTTCCAGCTGTAGGGGTTCCTGTCACTGGGACCCAGCTTTTCTTTTCTTTTTTTTTTTTTTTTTGTCTTTTGTCTTTTTTCCGTGTCCAGCAACGGATCGCAACCCTCAGTGTTGCCCCCGCACCGGACCGGGGACCGGCAACGGGATCGCAAACCTCGGTGCTGCTCCCGCGCCTTGCTCAGCCAGTGAGCGGGAACCGGTCTGTATGTGAGACCCGAACCCTCGGGCGGGAGCGCCGCCGCGCTTCCCAAGCGGTGCACTATCCAGTGCGCCACCGGGCCGGCCCGGACCCAGCTTTTCTTAAAGAGAAGCTCATGCATTTGAACAAGTACTAAATGGTGATGTCAGAGTTTTTTATAGAACATGGAAAAGACTTTTGTCATCAGCAAGAACTGGACACCTTCCATGATCTCCCAGTGGAATGAAAACTCTCTTTCACACCAGGGAAGATCTTCACCGAGTCAATGAATCAGCCATTTGTGCTGCCTCTTCCTTCTCCTGATCTTTTGTGACCACCCAGGAGGATTTTGGCTACCTGTCCTCCCTGTGATTTTTATCGACCTCCCCATCTACACCTATTCTTCACTGACCCAGTTCCCAACCCTTAGGACCTCCATCCTTTGGTAGGATGATTTGGCCCTAACTGTAGATATCCCTACAGCCAGCTCTACATGATAATAGGTTACCTATACTCGGGAAAATCCTGGCCATGACACTTCTCAGCTGGGGAAAAGTAGGCAAGTCACTTAATCTCTTTGAGCGTCAATATCTTCATTTATAAAACCCATCTCAGAGGTTGGTGCATGGATTAAATGAATAGCCGTATCTGGCACATAGGAAGCCCTCAAGAAATGGTTATCTCTGGTTGCTGTGTGAATAGTATCAAGATTCTGATAGCCTTTTCACTATATTCCTTCTCATTCATTCGTGTATTCACTCATGTATTCATTCATTTATTCAACAGCATTTATAGTTGTCCTACCATATGTCAGTCACTTTGCTAGGCATTAGGAATAAATGGTGAATATGATAGATACAGTCTGTGCCCTCATGGAACTGACAGTCCAGTTGGAGAGATAGACATTAATTATATGATCACCCAAATATTTGTAAGACTACAACATTGATGAGTGCTATGAGAGCAGATGACCAAATATGGAATGTTGGGGAAGTCTTCTCTTAGTATTTGAACTGAAAATGGCAACATGAATGTGTTAACTGGGTAGAAAGGGGAGGGGAATAAGAGAGTTTGAGACTAAAGGAATAGCAATGGGTAATAGAGTTTTGGTGGGAGGGAAGTAGCAAGTTTGGTGAGTTGGAAAAAGGCCCTCAGGCTGTTGTGCAGAGAACCTTGAGGGAGCATGGAACAGGATAAGGCTGGGGAGTTAGGTAGACCCAAGTCTAGACCTTGTGGGCTCTGCTAATGTCTTTATCTTGAAAAGTATATCTTGAGCAGTGGAAGCCAATGATGAATATATGGGTTTGAAAAGATGCTCCATTTTCTTCCTGTATTTGAGAGGACTCAGCCCTCTCATACAGATGCTGCTCATTCTCTCACACACTTTGGAACATGGCTTCTGTGATTAGGGCTGTCAGTCTCTTTTTTTTATTTTCCCTTTTTTTGTCTTTTTTCGTGTCCGGCAATGGATCGCAACCCTCAGTGTCGCGCCCGCACCGGACCGGGACCGGCAACGGGATCACAACCCTCGGTGCTGCGCCCACACCTCGCTCAGCCAGTGAGCAGGAACCGGTCTGTATGTAGGATCCGAACCCTTGGCGGGAGCACCGCCGCGCTCTCAAGCGGCGCACTGTAGCAGTGCGCCACCGGGCCGGCCCAGGGCTGTCAGTCTCTTGCAGCCACTCTGCACTGAAGCCCATTTCTCTTTTACCTTATTAATATGGCCGCCATCTTTTGAACTTGGTACCACCTGACTTTGCCCACTGCTGTTCTCTGTTCACTCTGGGTTGTACCCCCAACTTCACAGGGCCCTTTGACTTGGTTTCTTCCCCTTCCTAGATTCTGTAGCCAACCTGGGCAACTAAGTCCATTATGATGCCCCCAGCTAACACTGAACCTCAATCTTTTGTTCTCCAAAGACTTTCTTTTGTCAGTGACTTCCACCTTTTCTACTCCAATAGTTTGCTGTGGCCTTGCTTTAGATTATATAGTCACTCAGAATGGTCCCACCTCAGAAATCTTAAATATTAAATTCAGAAATCCTGCTCTCTGATGTCAAGTTGTCTCTCTTTCCTGCCACTATTCCCATTTGTTCACCTAATTCACTGAAGCCATTTGCTCAATATCTCATCACTCCCTGATTTCTTAGCCAGTCTAGGGCCTGTCGTCAGTCTTTGCAGTGTAGTGAAATCAGGTCTTTATTATTTTGATCCCTGCCAGTTTTAAATTCTGAATAAACCCACCCTTTCCCTTTACCTACCACTGCTCCCAGGCTGCTAAGAATTCCTGAAGGAAATCATAACTGTGCTTACAGTTACTTGTTGCTTTCCAGTTATCTGAATTGCCAGATCTCTTCAGTCCTGTCTCATCAGCTTTGTCTTAACAGGGTGGATTTCAACCTTGGCTGTACATTGGAATCATAGGGGGTGCTCTAAAAAAATACCAATGCCTGGGTTTCACCCCTAGAGATTCTGATGTAATTGGCCTGGAAAACAACTGGAAGGGACTTTTAGATGTTCCCTAAGTGATTCTAATGTGCAGCCAAAGTTGAGAACCACTGTGCTAATGTGCCCACAGAGGCTGATGGGTATGTTTGCCTCTTCTTCAGCTTTCTATTAGCCCTAATTGTGAGCAGATGATCTTGTTTCATCCAGCTTCTCTTCCTTTTTCTACCTTTAAATCTACCTGTAATTGCATTCATACTTGCTTAGTTCATTCTTTTTTTTAGAGAAAAAAATGTCTACATCTTCATGGTTCACTCCTTCAAAGTTGCACTGGGTGTCAATCTCTCTTACCTCCTTCACTCTTGTTCTGAGCCAGGTGATCTGAGTGGCTAGGTTTAAAAATCGGCATGTACTGATAATCATACATTTTCTCTTAAAAAACAAAACAAACAAAAAACCTGGGGGAAAAAGCCCCACACCACCAAACCTGACTTTAAGCAATGTTAAACAGAAGGGTGATGATTTTCAAAGCAAATAATATTTGATGAAATATAGTTGGTTGGTGTGATACCTAGAAGATGGTTGGGGCTGGATAGGGACAGTCATAGGAGTGGTGGTGGTGGTGAGATTTTCATGTTATACTAAAATTGTTGAACTTTGATTTGTAAATATGTTGGAAGTTCTTTTCTCCTGGGTGGAAGGAGTAAAATGATCACATACGTGTTTTAAGGACAGAACTATGGTAGCAGTGTAGGGCATGGTCTGTAGAGGAAACAGGTTAGAGACATGAACATGTGGTAGCCGTTTGCCATGGCCTAGGCAAGAAGAAATGATAAAGTCCTGGACTAGGGTAGTGTCATGGCGATGAAAGAGGAAATAACCAGCTTCTAGAGGTATTGTAGAGGTAGAATCAAGAGGATTTGGTCATATTGCATTCTAGAGAATTATATCAGACTTATAGGTCTTCAAGTTATTTGCTCATAGGAATTAAGTAACCGAAAAGACTCAGAGTTTTCAGAAAAAAATTTTGAAAGAATATAAATCTTTTCTATGGAGTACAATGTTAGAGCAAATTTGAAATATGATATTTTATTAGTGATTCAAAATGTTTATAACACTCCATGAAAATGTATACAAGAAGGTTTAAGTATAAAAATATGAGAGTCAGAAGTGTTTGGACTGTATACCCTGGATTTGAACTCATCTCCTACTCTAGCTAACCTGGTGATCTTGAGCAAGTTGCTTAACATTGCTAGGCTTCATTTTCCTTATCTGTACAATTGAGATAGTAAGAGAGTCCACTCTGTAGGACTGTGAGGAATACCAGAGATAAATATTAGCAATTATTATTTTGTGTTTTATAGTCAATTTTAGATAAATATTCTTTCAGCTTCTGCTTGGATTA
This sequence comes from Galeopterus variegatus, assembly GCF_000696425.1. NCBI lineage: Eukaryota > Metazoa > Chordata > Mammalia > Dermoptera > Cynocephalidae > Galeopterus > Galeopterus variegatus. The sequence goes on from NW_007735666.1 coordinate 42,056, forward strand.
CTTGCTGTAGCCATTGAGATTCCCTAAAATATTCTTGTTATGTAGTAAGCAAATGCAATGAGTAATTCATGTCCCTTTTAAGAAAATGTTTATTGACTGAGTATTAGTCAACTGATATGTTTGACTTGGTAAATATAAAAAACTTGGTGATCCCATGAAGTTCCAGTTGAGTGTTTTTTCCTGAAATTTACTTTACTCATTGTTCTTAACTGTTATAATCTATAAGTTCTGTGAAGAGAAACTAATAAGCAGAACAGTAAAGAAATGGGAAACAATTATTTTTCCCAGATTTTCTATTTTCCACACCTTCTATTTCCAGCTCTTCCATGAATACATCTGGGCAGTAGCTTCCTTTGTATTGATTACTGGTGTCCCAGTTATGTTGTGTAAGAAACTACCCCAAATTTGGTGGCATAAAACAATTACTTATTATCTCATATTTCAGGGGGTTGACTGGGCTTAACGGCATTTATTGCTGGAGCTCTTTCATGTGGTTGTAATCAAGTGTCTGCTTGGGTTGCTGTCATCACAAAACTCTGCTGGGCTTGATGTCCAAGTTAGCTTACTCATGTGATTGCCAGTTGATGCTGGCCAATCTAAGGCTATGAATAAGAATACAGTACCATACACAGCCTTTCCACGTTGCTTGGGTTTCTCATAAAGTGGTGGCTGAGTTCCAAGAGTGAGCATTAGGAGAGGCAGGAAGTAGGAGCTTCCAGGCCTTGTAAGAGCTGGTCCCAAAACTGTCACAGCATCAGTTCTACCATGTTCCACTGGTGAAAGTAGCCTCAGGGTATTCTCAAGTTCAAGGGTATAGAGAAATAAATACTAGCTTTTAATGGAGAAATATTGCCAAAGAGCATGTGTGATAGGAGATACTGCTGTGGCCAATTTTAGAAAATAAAATTGTCTCAGTCAGTGAGTACAGGAAAGGTAGAGAAGCAACCAATATTTTCATCACATTAAAAAATTAATAAACATTTTATTTTGGAGTAGTTTTAGATTTGCAGAAAAGTTGCAATTTTAGTGCAGAACATTTCTTTCTGTTCTTATCTAGCTTCCCCTGATGCTAACATCTTACATAGCCATGATAGATTTGTGAGTACTAAGAAATTAACATCGGTACAATACTATTAATAAGCCACAGACATTATTTGGATTTTACCAGTTTTTCTCTGATATTCTTTTTCTATTCCAGGATACAATCTAGGATACTACACTGCATCTAGCCAGGTCATATTTTAACATGTTAACCAATCTCTCTCATGCAGATAATTCTTCTCCAAATTTCTCAACCTATTAGGAAATGATTTGCTTTCAAATATACATCTTTATAAATAGTAAGAAGTTAAAAATATGGTCCAAGTCAGTTGGAGCATCAGTGATCTCAAAAATACATTTTAGCCTTTTTTAGGATGCTGTAAAACATTTTCTTTCTTTCTTTCTTTTTTTTCCTTTTTGTCTTTTTTCGTGACCGGCAACGGATCGCAACCCTCAGTGTCGCGCCCATACCGGACTGGGACCGGCAACGGGATCACAACCCTCGGTGTTGCTCCCGCACCTCGCTCAGCCAGTGAGCAGCCGGTCTGTATGTGGGATCCGAACCCTCAGCAGGAGTGCTGCCGCGCTTCCCAAGCGGCGTACTGTAGCAGTGCGCCACTGGGCCGGCCCTGTAAAACATTTTCTAATGAGTTGCTATTAGTCTTCTAACATGGGAAAAATAAAGTTTCTAGTAGTATATATAACATCATAGCCATTTTGGGTGTTTTTAAAATTTTCTTGTTAACTTTAGACCTTAATCTTTGTTGTATTTGTGACAGAAAAAAATTAAAAAAGACTTAAATCTGTGCGCATAGGACTTTAACATTGCACTTGAAATTTATAGACTTCAACATAACCACCATTTTTTGGTGATCCAACATTCAGTCTGATTTTCCACCTCATTGAAAACATTCTCCAGCTGCTGCCGAGTGATTTCATAAATTGCATTCATGATCCTGGCTCGAAGTTCCTTTAAAGAATGTGGTCTGGATGAATACACAACAGTTTTAACACAGTCCCATAAAATATAGTTCAGTGGGATAGGTCAAGTTTAAAGTTGCAGAAGGATTTCATAAACACCCCAAGTAGATGGGTACTAAAACTTTCAGTGTGTTATATGGAAAAACCTTATAAAGGACGGCAGTATTCCAGAGGTAGATTAAGTTGGTCATCTATGAAACAATTCCTACTACTGATGATTCTTAATAGTACCACCTGCTAGTTCTTTCATATTAAATTGTGTGAAATAACACATTCTGTAAACTGATGAACTACTTATTTGTTTAATAAACCCATCAATGAAAGAAATCTCTGTCATAAGAAATGGAGTTATTTATTAGGCCTGAAAGGTCTGAAGCCAATGAAATGTCAGGCATTTTTGTGGACAAAGAGTATTGTAATGTGGCATTGTTTTTTAAAACAGCAGCAAGAAGCATACCATACCCAGTTGGCATGTTTGTCCTTTATTTGGCAGGAAACTCCAGAATCTCTGGGTAATAGCTGAATGCCAAGTTAAACCTCAGAAAGATATCAGTGGTTTTGGTATATAGTTCTAGGCTATAAGTATGCACCGAAGGCTGACATTTTCGGTGCTTCACCGATGTATTTCCTTTGCTTATTTTATTTTTTTAGTGAGTATCTTTCTTATAGTCATGATAATTGTCATCCTAGAAAACAAGGCCAAACAATATAAACTTCATATCCCTAAATTAGAATTGTTGTTCCCTTGTTAGAATAGATACTGCTCACATTTGAAATTAATATGATTTACATGAAATTAATGATACACAGAAAACTTTAGCAATATGTGATAGTTATGACTCTACAGGCTGGTGTGTCTCCAGACATTGTGCAGAATTAATCTCAGAGCAGTTTTTAATATTAGCCAGTCATGATAATTGAAGTTAGATATTCTGCTAGAATACCTTACTGATTTTCAGTTCTGTCACTGAACTTTTCTTTAAATGTTCATAATAATATGTGAGTTATTTATACTTACATATTTTATGTTTAACATACTCTATTTGTATTAGTAGCTTGGAGCTGTTTTTGTTTTTTGCATCTGGTGAGTATGGGGATCCGAATCCTTGACCTTGGTGTTATAACACTGTGCTCCAACCAAGCTTAGAACTATCTTGAATCTAGCTAGTGCATGCCAAGACAAATTTTCCACATATTTATAAAATTAATTATAGATTTATATAATACCTGATGAATGTCTCTCCTTAGAGAAGAAGATATGAGTGTAATTTCTGGTTCTTTTAGATAATTCTGAACTTCTGATTTTATTGCATTTTGCTACAGTTTGGATATGTGTGGCCCTCCAAAATTCATGTTAAAATCTGATCCCCAGTGTGGCAGTGTTGGAAGGAGGGGCCAAATGGGAGATTTTGGGGTCATGAGGGTGGATCCCTCATGAATAGATTAAAGCCCTCCCTGGGGAGGGAGTGAGAGGGTGAGGAATGGATAAATTCCCTAGAAAGGCAGTTTGTTACAAAGAGCCTGGCATCTCCACTTCCTCTTTCTTGCTTCCTCTCTCACCCTGGTGGCCCTTTCCCTTTCCACCATGAGTGGAAGCAGCCTGAGACCCTCTCCAGATGCAGCTGCCCCAGAATCATGAGTCAAATCAACCTCTTTTCTTTATAAGCCAGTGTCAGAGATTCTGTTATAGCAACACAAGAACAGACTAATACACATTTTCAAAGGAATGTAATCTCCTTTTTCATGTTCTTGTTATAGTTAAGAATTAGTAGTGTATGCTTTAATACCAAAGTATTGGTCTATTCTCCCTCCCTTTTTTAAAACTTTTGGTAACTTTGACCAATATTATTATAAAGTTACTATAGGGCTATGGTCTTAAATTCATTTTGGATATTGTTCCTCGTTCTGTAATTCTGGAGAGACTGTTAGTTCATGAGTCTGAGCTCTGAGTCTCCTGTAGAATGATTTCAGGCCTGCTAGGTCAAATTAAACTGTTAGATTTGCTCTAGTGCAGATGCAAGTCTTCTCTTAGTTCCCAGAAATTCTCTGGTTCTTGTACCTTGTGGTTGTAGCTAACCTTTATTTATTATGGTTAAGATTTTTAATTTTAATTATGGCATTTAGATTTGAACCCTTAAAAAGTTTATGAATGTAGGAAGCTTGTACTTTTGAAATTATCTTCTAAAAAAGCTATATTTTGATGTTTTTAGTTAAATTTCTCTCTCTATTCAGCTTTTGCTCAAGTAAATTTGAAAGATTTGTTATTCTCCATTAAATGGAAAAGTATGTAAACATTACTGTACATTTGAAGTTTTATCATAAATATTCAAGACCATAAAGAATATTGTTAAAGTAAGCCCTTCACCACACCATGCTGAAACTAAATGCCTAGCCTAAAAGGTTTTTATGATCTGTCTTGTTTTCTGTTCTTCCCTTAAAATGAAATTGTTAACTGTCATTTACATTAATTTGCATTAACCACCTTATGATATATCTTTTGTTCTTTAAAGCAAAGTGGTATGCTAGCTAACCTTATTTTTTCATTCATAAAGCAATGTTTTTAACCCCAAATGCATTAACTAAAAATTTCCCACAATGCTCAGGAAATATTTAAGATCTAAGACTACTATACCAAAAGCATTTTATTCAATTTTATTTGTATTTTTATATAGTAAATAAAAGATTATAAAGTGTTTTACTTATACTCCTAAAAGTGTGCTTAATGAATATATTGTGAACAGGGTATTATTTTAGTAGTTTCTGTTATGCAACACTTGGGTCTCACAAAACTAATGGTGTAAAAAAATTTCCAGGAACACATCAAATAAATTACTGTTTAATAGACAATGATTTGTCCATGAAGAGTGATTAAGCCTTAAACGAATACTGTTGCAAGGTCAGTCAAAGAGAAAAGTTGGTGTTGGGTGATTGTTAGCATACCACTCTTGAGGACACGAATATTATATCTAGAAATAACATATCATAGGATCATTAGAAAGAAAGATAGTATAATTTAAAGGTACAAAATGTGCAAATGCACACACACACATTGATGACTTCTGCAAACTTTTAGTTCATGTCCACTTTTAGTTAGTTATACAAGTTTCTTGGAGAACCACTGGGGGAAATCCCATATTCTTATTCTAAATATGAATCTCTTCAGAATTTATTTTTATAAAGGCAATTTGATTATGTTGATTGAATAGTTTTACTCTTAGTTTTCCCAAAGGCAGCCTCACTCAATTTAGGAGGACTTGGGAACACCCACAAATTATCTTCCATAGAATTTTTGCCATACGAGTTGTATTCCTGAAGGTTTATGCCATTGTTAGGAATGGATATCTCATTGTCTGTCCATGATTGGAGAATTGCTTTTTCTGGTAAAATTTTTACATCTCCTGGTAAAGGGGAAGCTGTGATATTTCTTCTGAAGAATTTTGCCATTTCGTGAGAGAGAGGGTTGTCTTTTGAATGTTGTAGTAAAATGCACCAAATGCAATTTTGTACTGTCCTTCCAGTGTCTTCAACACATTCTCTTGAGACAAACAGAACTGCTTTCCTTGTTGCAGTTGAGATTTTCAGTTTTCGTAGTAGTTTAGGCTGCCATTAAGTCCTTTATCTCTTCATTTCTGAGTATGAATGTTGCATATTATGACTTAATCTTTGGAGATGTCTGCTGGTCAGATTCTCTTCCTGAGACTAATCTCTTTGGATCTTTGTAGCTCTCTTTTGAAATTGCTACATTTCTTTTTCACAAGTTCCAACTCTTGTTCTAGACCATGGATCTTCAGGTCATAGCTCAATTTTCCACCTCCCAATTTGATGAAGGTGGATTTAAATGCCTCTTCACCTACTGAGTTTCTACCTTTGTGCTTAGAGGGGAGTTCTACTTATTGAGATTGCATCTGTTCACTTAGTACTTTCAAAGATCCATTTGTCTTTATTCATTTTATTCCAGTGTGCTCTACATATTATCTCTATGAATATAGGCCTACTGATGTGCATGATAGCCCTTATTTACTGGTTTTTATCTCACAGAATATGTTTTTCTTTATCTTATTGAGTTCCCATAAATGTGTCTTCCAAAAATATTATTCTTTTCTTTAAGAAAGAACTCTCTCTTTGAATCCTAAAGTCATTTCTTAAATGTCTTCAATACAAGAACAAGGCAAAATATGAAGCAACAAGCTCATTGTCAGTGTGTTGAGATGGGAATCACTGTACCGCTCCTCTGAGCTTTTCCACAATTCAGAAGACATGTGTCATCCTTTACCAGTACATCCATGACATCTGGAGCCTGGCTTCCATGGCTGTCTGCAGAGCTGGCCACTTTCCATTCTCTAGTGGTAGAAAATAATCTGAAAACAAGCCTGGTAGTCAGAGGTCACTGGGCCTTTGGCTTCCTCTAAGACCCTGCTGCTTTTCCACCCGCCCTAGCTGCCTCGCTCCATGAGAGGTTTCTCCTCCTTGGCTTGGGCCACTCCCCTGCGCGCCAAGGTCTCTAAAACTACATTTTGAGAATCCTGTTGTCTTTTGGAGAGAAAGGAGTTAAGCTTACAAAATAACATACATTTTACATGTTAATTTTGGGAGCAAACCCATTGTCTACTAAGTCAGACATCTGGATCTGAGTCTCAGCTCTGCTACTTGTCAGCTGGGACTTTGGTGAGATAATTAACCTCTCTGGGCTTCAGTTTCCTCTGCTGTGAAACAAGGATGATGACATAGTCTCAGTAGGGCTGCTGTGATGTTTAGATCTGATAACTTATGTAAAATACTCAGCCCAGGGATGGGCACCGTCAACAGCTCTTTCTCCTCTCTGTCAGAAAGCCGAGCTTTCTGCCAAAGTCTACCACCAGTTCTTAAATTAGGATTTTGTTTTGTTTTGTGCATTGTTTAATTTTCAGAACAATAATGTTCAGTCATGTTATGCCTGGAGAAAACTAACTACCACCACAGTATGGGTAAAGAACTAAATCAGTAGGATTAACAGCATTATTTGATTCATTTCATTTATGACAGGTTTATATATTTTTCTGGTGATACAGGAGTGGTTGTATTTAATGTGTACATTGGGATTTATAAAGTTTTATTTACCCTTATATTTTCATCTGTCAGGAAATGGTTGATTTTGTTTTATTCTCCTATTAGTTTTTGCTAAATTTGTCTCCTCGAAGTTGGGCATACTCATAACTTAAGAAAGAGTTTGGAAGGTGGGCGACTAGCATAACTAACAGTAGTTAAATTTTGAGATAAAATGTATAAACACCATAATATAAGGTTGGTACCTTTGCTCCTTTTCAGCTAACTCTGAATATTTTCTTTTTCTTGAAGTGAAGTATGTTTCCTTGGCTTTGCCTGTTATCTTTTTTTGCATGCTCCTAATGAACATCTATAGATTTGATTTACAGAACCCATCTTGGAGTTTAACCTAGGCTTTCTTCACTGAATGGTGCAGCCTGCTTAATAGGGGGCTTGCTTGAGTAATCCTCTTGGCTAATTGTACCAAATCATTTCCTGCAAGTTATCTGTGATGAACTATGGTGGGAGAGTCCATTTAGAGCCACCCACCCTACTGGCCAGGGGCTTGGCCTTTGGAGCTCATTAGACCCCAGAGTTCAAGTCTGGTTCCCATGACAGTAATTAGCTCTGGGGCTTTGGGCAAGTCATTTACTATCTTTATGTCTCAGATTCCCCATCTGTGAAATGGAATAATAATATAATTCCTAACTTATCAGATTGTTGGAAAGATTAGATTTGGTAATACATGTCAAAGTTAGCCCTGCACTTGCATAGGCTAAGTCACTAAATATTAGCCATTATTATGAGGTGAAAATTCAGTGTTACTAAAAAATTTCTCTTACTAGTCACCTTGAAACAAAGCAACAACATAACCCAGTTTTTCATGTTACCAGTTGAGAAAGTGGATTCTAAAGCTAATAGAAAAATTGTCATTTTGATACGTACAGGGCTATAATTATTTTGAATTGATAAAAAGGTCTATAGAATGTTAAACAGTGGTTAGTTATTGAAAGAATCCAATCTCTTAAGGATGTTTAATATGACCAAGGACTAGTGTAGGCATTGGTAGAATTTAGTGTACTTTATAAAATTTTTTCTCGGGCCGACCCCGTGGCTCACTCGGGAGAGTGCAGAACTGGTAGCGCCAAGGCCTCGGGTTCGGATCCTATATAGGGATGGCTGGTTCACTCGCTGGCTGAGCATGGTGCAGACAACACTGTGCCGAGGGTTGTGATCCCTTTACCGGTCAGAAAAAGAAAAAAAAAATTTTTTTTTCTGTATGGGACCTGACTTGCTGAACCTGAAAATGAAACAAAGAAAACAGGCTTGTTCTTCCCATGCCCATAGTGCCAAAAAATAAATTATTGCTATATTCATTAAGTCATAAAATTTAAATCATCTCTATTTGAGTTGGATACCTCACTATGGTATTTGACACTAACCACTAGTTCAAGCAGGATCTGCTTATTGTTCAAGGTCAATTGACACTGGGCTGTTGCATCAATATTAAAGTATTGCAAAATAATATGGTTGTAAAAAAGCTCTTCCATTAAGCAGTGAATGTAAATGAACTTCATTTGTCCTTGTAACCAAATGCTGTGCATCAGGAAAATTTTCTTGCGTTAGCTTAACCACTAGTTTACTCTTTTTTCTGTGATGCTTTCAGGGCTGTGACTACCTAGCAACGTCACATGTAGGCATTTCATTGTTTTTCTCCTGCTTCCTTCTTTTCTGCAGGACAGAATCCCCAGCTGTCATCCTCTCTGGCATGGTGCTGATGCTCAAAAATGGCACTGTCTTCACCCTCATCAGTGAAATGCTGGTGTTTCTTTTACAGCTGCCATGTGCAGATGCCTTGACATGGCTGCATTTGGTGTTTAGATGATAGCTAGAGACGGTTAAGCCACTGGCTGTAGGGCGGATATTCTAAGTTTCCGGGTGAGACTGAAAATGGGAAGAGGAAACAAAAAGGAGACTGGATATAGGGGGATGAAATCCTGTTGTTTGGATTCCTGAAAGAACAGGCAGAAATTTCAGGTAAAAGGGTCTGAGAAATTATTTTCACTTCTCAGTGTCTTCATTCAGGCACAACATCTGAACAAGTTATAAACTTTTAAAATAAAGTATGTCAGATATTGCTTAATTGTTATATATCTCAAGTAGCTTAGATTAATGCATTTTAAAGTAGGAAATTAGCATAGTTTGTTAAATCAAATATTTAACTTGACAAAGCCCAGATAAGGACATATAAACTTAGTAATGAACTGCTGCATCAGCAGGCATTTGAGGTTTAATCATGCAGTCAATTTTATACCTCACTGTCATTACCTTGCCTGGTTCCTGTGAAATTTATCATATTTTCAGTAAATTTTTGTAACCTCAGGTGAGATTTGGCCTTTTCCCCATTCCTAACACCTGCCCTTTTCACACAGAGATCAACAAAATAAGTAGTTATTTGTAGCAAGCTCAACAAGTGTTTTTTTTAAGTAATTGATTATTTGTTGTTGTGCAGTATGGTTTAACCTCAGCACCTTTGCTGTCTAAAAATGGTCATATTGTGAGAATAGCAGAACTATTTTCAAAACTTAAAATAGATTTTTCAATATCTGTTTTTCTCAAGGAAACTGATTGGTGTTCCTAGTAAGATAGCAAGTCAATCAAGCAATAACTAGAAAATCTGGATATTTATATTCGGGTAAAAACAGTGTTTTTTTGAAACGTGAAAAAAATGGAAACTAAGTTTATACTAATCAAGCTATTTCACGGTCTGCAGAGAAATGATAGGATTTTTGGATTTCCACTTTGGAAAGATGACAGATTCATGAAGAGTAGAACAAATGGCTCAGCTTTTTATTGAATGGTTAGAGAAACTTGTAAAGACATTCAGATTCTACTTAATTGTGTATACAAAGGAGAGCACAAGAAGGTTAACCAGGGCAGGCCTGAAGAGAAATCTGAGTCAGCTTCGTAGCTACCTGTGTCAATGGGGAAAACAGGAAGGCAGCTTAAATAAGTCAAGACTGTTACGCATCTGATTACTATACAGTGAACCCTTTCTTCCCCCTCTAATAGGAACATAATTGTTGAGTTCCTGAAACCTTGGAATTGCTACTACTTTCAAGGCATGAGACAGATTTGAAATTCTGAGCAATAGGCTATCACTTGTGTTTGAAAGCTGGCTTTTTGTTTTTTCTTTCTTCTTTCCTTTCTTTTTAAATCAAAATCTATTTTATCAGTAGCAAATTTTAATAGGAGCAAAAGAATTCCAGTATTTGGGCTCAAACCTATTTTTTTTTGCAACCACCTCAACGGATGTATTATGAGAATTCATGACTATCCTTTGTAATAACAACCTTAAAGAAGTTAGCAGTTCTTTCTCCCTATCCAAAATACTTGTAAGATGACTTTAAGTCCATAAATCCATAGAAATCACCCAAATCCTTCTTCAAACTATTATAATTTTAGCTTTATGCTACTTTTAATGATAGGATTGATAAATTTTCTTTTTTTTTTTTTTGTGACCGGTAAGGGGATCATAACCCTTGGTTTGGTGTCGCCCGCACCGCGCTCAGCCAGTGAGTACACCGGACATCCCTGTAGAGTATCTGAAATCGAGGCCTCGGCACTCCAAGTGCCGCTGTGCTCCCAGTGCCGCACTCTCCCGAGTGAATCACAGGGTCGGCCCAGGATTGATAAATTTTCTATCCACTGCTTAAAATAGTACTTTATCTGTCCTAAATTATTTCAAATTTAAATTGATAATTAATTGCCTTTGTTCTGGAATTCTGAAATTCTAGAATTTTGAAATTTGGTGAATAAGTTCAAGTAGGACATTCCTATCATAATAACAGTTCATAACACCATACACTCTTTTAATCTGCCTTTTGCATTAACCCTGTCCATACTGAAGAGTCATAATCCTCTGTTATAGTTTACTACATACAGCAATCAACAGATTCCATAATCATTTTATTTTAGTTTCTTTGGACCTTATCCAGCACCCATTTATGTCTTTGACATATGGCTACCAGAATTAAAGACAGTTTGAGAGTGGGAATAAGTTTAAAGTCTTCTTCAGTTAATGTTGAAATTGAGAATTCATTATTTCTCTAAATCCTGTAAGCCTTGACTTTTAGACATTTTTCTTCCACTCCATTCATTTGATGAAAACATTGATTAAACTAATAGCATGGCAGCGTTTCCCAGTGCCAGTGTGAGTTCCTGAGCAGTTGTGCATGTTACATTAATTTCTTCAGCTTTATAAAACTCCTATTCTGTATGAAGAAGCAGTAACTCAGGGAATAGCGCTTCATGGAGTCTCTCAAGGTCTTGAATTTAGTAGGAGAACTTTGAATTCCTTTCAAGTGCAAGGGAAAAAAAAGTGGCCTTTTTTAAAAAATAAGCTTTAGTGCAATGAATTGAAACAGTATTAGAATGACAGTTGAGGCCCTCTCTGCTTATTGAACCAACATTAACTTGAACAAACTTGAAACCATTGGCTTGCTGAAAACAGCTGTGGGCATTTCAGCTAACTACAATTAATATAAGGGCAGAGAAAAACCTGCATTTCTTCCTCTTCCTAAAATGTGACTAAGTATAAGATTTTAAACCAACTTATTAAAAATTCAACATCTTTGTACAATGACAATATAATTTTTCTACTGCTAAATAATTTTTATTTTTTAATGTACTAAAATTAACCATTTTATAATTACAGTGTTGAAGAAATCTTTCTTACCAACTGCCTCTTAAGAATCATAAATGCTCTTTTTAAACTAGTGCTGATGTGAACCACCTCCATTGTACAGCACGGGTCCTGGTACATAGTTGATGCTTAGTAAATGCTAGTTGATATTTTCAAGGTTTACGTACTAATGACTTATTTCTGTGTATCATTTACTTTTCTAGTCAAATTCTCAATAGTTTTTACTATATTTTAATCATTATCAAGGTCCTTCTGTTACTTCTATGTACCTATCTGAAACTATTTTTTATTAGATTAAATTCAAAAGTAAAAATTTATACTAGGAAAGTACACTAGAAGATGTTCATGTTTGAATTCTTTTCCTTTTAAACATACGTTTTCATATCTGGGATGTTAAAAAAATGAAACTGGCTTCCAAGGCCTGGGAATGAAGTATTGGTGGAGAAGGGGGATTTTCACTTGAAGAGTGAGTAAGAATAAGCTAAGTAAGTAGTGTAGGAAATTGTTACAGGTGGAGGAATCAGCATGTGTAAAAGCCTTGAGGCAGTAAAAATTTTGACATACTAGAAGACCTGAAAGAAGATTAGTGTCAGTTAAGTAGATTCAGGAGCAAAGAAAATGGGATGAAGATGGAGAGGAGTGGACAGGTCAGAACATACAAGCTTGGTAGTCAGAATTTAGTTCTAAAGTTCAGTAGGAAATTATTGAAAGATTTTTAAGCAGAGGATATGTTTCTTTTTAAAAGACCTCACTGGTAGTTGGAGAGAAGAATGAGTAGGAAGTGGCCTAAAGCAATATAAGTAATCCAGGTGAAAGATGGTGGCGACCTGAGTTAGGGATAACTGCTTCTTAGAAGTAGTTAGAAGTACTTCTTAGATTAATTCTGTTTATTAATCAATCTCAGACTTAGAACCAACATTTTCAGGAAAACGATATTTCATGATTGTCAATTAAAGAGAAAATAAATATGAATAATCACAGATTTGAAATTCTGTATTCATTTCTCTAAAATAAACTTTATTCATGAGAAAATTACTATTGTTTGACATTTTAATTTTTCCAGTTTCTGATGTTGATGCTTTATTTTGTGTAAAATGGCACTATGGTGGAATATTTACTATTCTTTCTGTCATAATAGACTTGCTTTAAACTAAATCCATCAAAGTGCTATACATTCAAAATATAATCATGTAAGGTAGTAATTTTCAGTGTGTTAGAAAAGATTTGTAGAGAAATATTTGTTTTACACACCATGCACTAGGTTGTTTTTGTTTGGTTTATTTGTGTATATGTATTTATAGTCCTGTTAAAACCTGAAAGAGGTAGTATATTTTTAAATATCTTATTTTTAGTTTATTCACATCAGTGTGCATTTCTGTTTAAGTATTTGTCTAGAATTGGTTTAGAAACAACATAAGCAAATTTGGTCTGGTGGGTCAAGATGAAATGTATACAAATTCACATTCTTACAAATAAGTTGCTTTAAAATTAAAGTCAAAAATTAAATGTAGTGTGAAGTGTTATGCAAAATCTGGGCACAGCATAATTAGCAAAGGATAGTAGAAATGCTATTTGTTAAAACCTGAATTGTGACAGACAATTTCCTCACAAGAGGAAATAGCAAAGCAGTTAACAAACATCATCTGTCAAAAACAGTGTTAGGGCTGGCTTGTTGGCTCAGGTGGGTAGAGCTCAGCTTCGTAACACCAAGGCCAAGGGTTCGGGTCTCCATACCAGCCAGGAAAAAAAAAAAAAAAAAAAAAAGTATTAAGGCAGGCTAGAGAAACACTGATATGAAGTTTATAAATTATACAATTGAAAACAGAATGTTCAGTAGTATTTGATTTTGATATACCTTACAGATTTTTTTTTGTTAAACTGATTTATTTCAACAAACTTTCCAAAATCATGTTAATACTTACCCCTATATGAGGGTACTTCAAAAAGTTTGTGGAAAAATAGAATTGAAAGATAATACTAATCTTTTCATGAACTTTTCACAGTACCCTTGCATATGAATGACCTCATAAAATCTTTTTGATGTGGGATTTTCCTGCTTAGGACAAAATGAGTCTATTGGAGAAAGAATGTACTCATAATTAAAGCTGGGGAAGGTAAGCTGATATTATTTTTTTTCCCTTCTGCAGTTTTTTTCATTTTTTTTTAGTTGTGTTAAAATATATATAACATAACATTTTCCATTTTAACTATTTTGAAGCGTACAGTTTAGTGATATTAATTATATTTACAGTGTTGTGAAATCATCACCACTATTTCTAAAACTTTTGTCACCCCACACAGAAACTATTTTTTAAATAAAATCTTTATTGAAATATAATTCACATACTATAACATTAACCTAACATTGTACAATTACCATAACATTGTACAATTCAGTGTCTTTTAATATAGTCACATAATTGTGCCATCATTACTGTAGTCAATTTTAGAACATTTTCATCACCTAAGAAGAAACCCTTGTGCCCTTTTGCAATCACTTACTATTTTCCCCAAATTCTCCTTCCCCCAACCCTAACCATCCACTAACGTACTTTTTGTCTCTATAGATTTGCCTATTCTGGATATTTCATATAAATGAAATCTTACAATATGTGGTCTTTTGCAGCTGGCTTTTTTTTATGTTTTCAAGATTTATCCATGTTGGAACGTGTATCATTACTCCTTTCCTTTTTGTTGCTGATAAATTCCATTGTATGGCTATACCACGTTTCATGTATCTGTTTATCAGTTGAAGGACATTTAGCTTGTTTCTACTATTTGGCTATTATGAATAATGCTGTTGTGAACATTTGTATATAGGTTTTTGTGTAGACATATATTTCCATTTCTCTTGAGTGTATACCTAGGAGTAGAATTGCTGGGTTATATGGTAATTCTGTGTTTAACCATTGGAGGAATCGCCAGACTGTTTTGCAAAGGGACTGCCCCGTTTTATAATTCCACCAACAGTGAAGGAGAGTTCCAGTTTCTCCACATTCTGTCCAACACTAGTTGCTAACGATCTTTTTGATTGCAGCCATCCTAGTGGGTGTGAAGTGGTATCTCATTGTGGTTTTGATTTGCATTTACCTGATGGCTAATGATGTTGAGCATCTTTTCATGTGCTTATTGGCCATTTGTATGTTTTAACTGGATAAATGTCTGTTCAGATATTTTGCTTATTTTTTAGTTGGGTTATTTGTTTTTTTATTGTTGAGTTGTAAGAATTCTTTATATAGAGGTATTCTAGATACAAGTGTCTTATCAAATATATGATTTGCAAGTTTTTATTTTACCATACTGTAGGCTGTCTTTTCATAATACTTTCTTTTTGAGATTCTACTGCTTCTTCTGTCTGATTTCTAATTAAATCATGACTTTACTTTGAAAAACTCTGAACTTCGTAATGCAACATGCCTATCAGTGAGAAACTGAGAAACGTCTCTGCTAAGCATTTATTTTGGTACCTGCTAATGTGCTACACACTGTGACCAACTTGTGGGATATAAAATGGAAATCATTCTCAGTATGCTTACAGTCTAGTGGACAGGTCAGAAAAAGTTGAGTTGTCTGGAAAAGCTCTGTATCTTTACAAACAAGGAGAGTTTATTTTTTTCAGTTTATGATATAAACTTGCAAGTAATTGAAGGAGACGTGAGTATCACTGAGTATATTTCACTTCATGGTCTGTAAAAACTAGTCTGGTACAGTGACAAATGGTCTGTTTTCCCACATTTTTCACTGCCCCTCATCAGACCTCTTTGCTCAGTCTCCCTGGGCCTTAGAAGCTTATGTTGGGTCGTTTTTCTTATAATTTCCTGGGCTGTTTCTTTTCTCCACTTACCCAAGTCTGTCTGGCACCAAGACCTACCTTATAATGTACCTCATGATTGGTGCCTTTCTGATAATTGATTATCTTTTTTTTCCTCCAAGTAGTATAGCACTGTTGAAACTTAATTATGTTTTAACTAATAGTCTCATATTTGAATGCTTAGTTGCCCGTATAGTTTGTATGTACCATAGAGTTCGGACTGTTTACTTCTTTGGGACATTACTTGTGGAACTGACCAAAAGAAATGTGATAAAAGCAAGGTATTCTCTTCTCACTGTGCAAAATCGGTTGGAAAAGCAGTAGAGAGAAACATACTCTGGGCAAAATCAGAGCATTGGGTTAACAGAAGCAGGAATTGATATAGTTGATTAAATAAGCTGATATATAGAATTGAAGGCAAAGAAAATATACAAATTCATGATTTCATTTTAGGTGATTTAAAATGTTCCTTCCGGGCCGGCCCGGTGGCGCACTGCGCTAGTGCGCCGCTTGGGAAGCGCGGCAGCGCTCCTGCCGAGGGTTCGGATCCCACATACAGACCGGTTCCTGCTCACTGGCTGAGCGAGGCGCGGGGGCAACACCAAGGGTTGCGATCCCCACTGCGCTAGTGCGCCGCTTGGGAAGCGCGGCAGCGCTCCTGCCGAGGGTTCGGATCCCACATACAGACCGGTTCCTGCTCACTGGCTGAGCGAGGCGCGGGGGCAACACCGAGGGTTGCGATCCCATTGCCGGTCCCGGTCCGGTACGGGGGCGACACTGAGGGTTGCGATCCGTTGCCGGACATGGAAAAAAGACAAAATAAATAAATAAATAAATAAATAAAATGTTCCTTCCTTTTACCCCCAACTTTGTGATGAAATGTGCAGTTTTAGTGTGCTAGCTTGCATCTTATATAGGTTTAAAGTTTTTCATTTTACACATGTTGCCTAAATATGTGCATGTAGTTTTTGCTTTAGCTACTGGCCTAATAAAAGCCTCTTGTGAATGCTTATCACCTTGTAACATAGTTACCAGAGCTACAGTAAAATTTTCCTGTAAGTGAAAAGGCTTTGACTTCCCTTGAGGGAGAATAAAAAATGTATGAGACAAACAGCAGCAACTGAAATTATCTGGTGTAGAAAGTGGCAGAATGCCAACCAAATGCCCGCTCCCCAAAAGCTTTTACACCTTTATCTCACCTCGCTAAAAAGGCCAGCTTGTTTAAAGAATTTCAAACACAATTTGGAAATCTCATTATTTGGTACAATTTACACATCTCCTTTCTTATTGCTATCTTCAGATATTAAGGTAGGTCCTATAGATTTAAAAGAGTTTTTTTAATGTTTATATTCCTTAAGTGGGGTGTGTGTTTGTGTGTGTATATAAATTGTTATTGAAAATTATTGCCATGTTTATTTTAGGTACTTCATATATCTAATTAGAAATAATACTGATTGTTGAGCAGGCAAAGTGGCCTTCAAGTGCATGGTGAGAAATAGTAATGAGATACTTTAATTAGTCATTAAACCATGAGGACTTTTTCCTAAATAAGAGAGAGGGAAGGGATCAATCAGTCCTAGTATTGTTTTGGAGTTGCCACAGAAGAACAGACCACATTATGTGGTGATATTTTGATATCTATCCTAGGACAGGGAACTCTGGCCCAGTTTTGCTCAGAAGTATTGGTGTTTTTTGGAAGTTAAGTTACCTTTTACAGAACACACCTTTTGTCCTTTATAAATCTTAAAATTCTTAAAATCAGAGAGTCCTAGAAGGCCCAATTATAGTTTAGTATATTTCATTTCATTAATAATCACTATTGGGATTTTTTGATTCATTTTTTAATGAAATGAAATAATCACAATAAATAATCACTATCACTATAATAAATACAGTGACATTTATTTTTCACTATAATAATATAATAAATATAGTGATACATATGTACTATCACTGTAACATAGTCATATAATAAATATAACTATATATTTATTATATTTAAATATAACTATAATAAATAAAATAAATGATAATAGCTATTGTTTTTGCTACTATTAATAGCACTCCATTTGCATAACACTTTCTGTATTATAGAGCATTCCATGCATTCTATTTTATTTGCCCTGTGACAAATGTTTTATCCTGGTTCATGGATAAGGAAGACTGAAGCTCAAAGATATGCAGTGACTTGGCCAAGATTACGGGATAGTAAAGGAGGGGATGGTTCTCTTTCCACTACAGTGCCACTCAGAAAGCTTCAAGTCTTAGGTTATTGTTACACTTAACAACTGTGAAATATATTTTTGCCAAGAAATAACAAACCTGTTAACCAATTGAAACTGCCAGAAAGGCTTACAGAGTAGTAACTCTAAACAGAACAGAGATGGAGGTTTTTAGTCCTTTCATCATAAAGCTGAGCCCGCTACAAGGTTTCAGGAAGTGGGAAATCTTCGTTGTTGCTTGTGAAATTACCCTATTTCTCCATATAACAGAAAATTTAGCCTTTATTATTCTCAGTTTAACAAATAATTGTCCTTAAAGGAAAAGAAAGGTTTGCCTGTGTTTTTGGAGGAAAGTATAGAAATTAAATCTGAACAGTTAAATTATTAGAGAATATGCCATTTCTGGGCCAGAAAATAGGGAAACAATGGGTAATAATCTAATAAAGCATTATATATTATATATGCATTATGCTTTATTTTATAGATAAAATTATATGTTTTATTTTATATATAAAATTTTATATTTTATTATTTATGTTTTATTATATATTATGCCTTAAAGTTATACGACACAATAATTAAACCAAATTCTATTCCATGGATTAGAATATATTGTAAATTCAGTATTCATTTTAAGTAAAGATTTATAGAAACATAAACAGACTAACAATGATATTTTAAAACTGCTGCTGCTGCAGAACTAGATAAACCATTACCAGGAACTGGAATATAAATTAATCAATTTTATTGTTAGAGCTGCTGTAATTTTGGGGAGGAATAGATGAGGGAGGACTTATAGTTATTTTGGATTTACATTTACAGCAAGGTAATCAACATTTTTCTGGCGGAACATTAATTATCATCGTAATGCTAATTCACCCAGTTACCAAATGCTGTGAAATACCTATTTCCTTTCATACCTGTTAAAATACTGTATGTCATGTTGCTTTTTTGAGAATAGAAGTATATTTTATGTACAAATAAATATATATGTTAAAATTTTTTTCTGTTTTTTTAAGAAGGAAAAACTTGGGGAAAAGAGTGTAACACTTGTCAGAATATTTTGGGATTTAGCTCTGTCAGCCTCGAACCAGGCATGGTCATCAGTAACACTTAAGAACTACCAAACTTCCCACACTCTTAATGCCCCCTTTTATTGTCTTTTATTGCAGTGTTAGAGACATCCCATTACACATGATAGTCTTCTGCCCTGGGCTCTTCTTCACCTATCTCAGTGTGACTGCATTGATTTCTGCATTTCCTTTTTTATTTCTTTCTTTCAAAGATATCTCTTGGTAGTATTTTCAAAATCCTAGCCTGTGACCTTTCCATACATGGTGTTGGTATTTTATAACAGATTTTAAGAAAAATTGTCTGGATTCCAAGATGAGTTAAATTTATCAGTTACTTATTTTTAAAGTCATAATAACTGCAACAATTCCAGAATAAATACAGTGAAATTTAATGTGCTAAATTAATTTAAATGTTTTTGACACTTTTTCCTTGAAGGACTCTTTCTGGGTTTTCATAATCTCACCTAAGTGAGTATACAGTGTGGTTTCCAGCAGTGCACACTCTAGTAGCCAACATTCCAAGTTAAAGCTATGTGTCTTCTCTGGTTTTGAACTGTTTCCACCTAATCCAAGGAAAATATTTGAGGGACATTAGTTAATGTATTTTCCAGGAATGGGAGTGGGTAAGTATTTTTTTTCTATAGCTTATAGAATATTTAGCAATTTTAGCTTCTAATACTTAATTTTATAGCATTCTCAGTACTTGTGGCAAAGGCTTCCTCCAGAAAAGTGAGAAATTATGTGAATTCCCATCTTGGCATGCTTAGGAGGGCAAGTCATAAATCTTTAGTTTCATATTTTTCTAAAATAAAACTGGGCATTGATATTTGCTGTGATCTAATATGCAGATATGATGAAAAGATTTATAAAATAATATATATTGAGATTTCTGAAAATTCTCACGAAAGGTGCTGTAAGCTAAAACTGTGATTATGCAGAAAAGGTCTAAGATAAAATTGTTCTTTCCATGATAGTTTATCTAAGTTCTATAAAAAATTTTATAATGTGAGTAAGTATTAATGAAAAGACCTTTTGTGTCCCATTTGCATTCATAAATATCCATGAAGAATCTCTTTTACCAGTGTTATTTAATCTTAGTCCAGGACAAGGTCAGACATTGATTATATTTGGCAGTGTTAACAAAAGTGAATAGGGAAGATAAATGTTCGTAATTACACTGCTAGAATGGTGAGGGGCAGCAGTCTATAATATATAGTATGATACATAAAGAGGAATACTAACAGAATAGAATGATAATAGTCAATTACAATTATGAGTAACTACTGTTAATTGACATACTAGCTATTCATGTATGTTTTATTTAAAGTAATTTTAGCAAAAATCTTTAAAAGTTCAGATAGTATTATACCCATTTGTCCATATATGGAAACTCAGGTTCCAAGAAATTGAATGACTTGCCTAAAGCTGCCCAGCTAGAGTCCGTTTTGCATACATCAGACTGCACTAGACCAAACTGTCAGTGTTTGGCTACCTCATGATCAGAGATAAATATGGCATTGATAATGGATAAATTGTTTATTTGGCTTAGCGATGTGTTTGTGCTTTTTAATTTGAATTAACTGTCTTTATCAATTTGGACTTTGTAACACTTGACAGAAAATAATAAAACTTCACTCAAATTGGTATGAATACCTTATTTCTTTTTTTTTGTGACCGGTAAGGGGATCGTAACACTTGGCTTGGTGTTACCCGCACCACGCTGAGCCAGTGAGTGCACCGGCCATCCCTATATAGGATCCAAAGCCGCGGCCTCGGCGCTCCCAGCGCTGCACTCTCCTGAGTGAGCCATGGGTTCAGCCCTGAATATCTTATTTCTTGATTATAGTTTATCTGATTGCTCATTATTTGCTATTGCACATGGATACATATTTTTCTTATATTTAACAAAAATGTATGTAGTCCTACTGTGTATCAGGCACTGCTTGCTCTAAGTATTTACAAACAAATTCATTTAATCCTCACAGTATCCCTGTGAGGTAGGTATAATTTTATCCCCATTTTATAAATTAAATAACTGAAGCAAGAGAAGTTAAGTGATTTGCTCAAGATCCTACAGCTAGAATGTGGCTGAGCTGGGATATGAACCCTGTCAGTGTGATTCCAGAGTTTGTGCTCTTAACTGTATTTTTCAGATTTTACACAATGTAGTGAAAGCAATTATTATTCTAATGCTGTTGTTGGACTTACAAGTGTGAAGGGTAAATGGAGATAGTAAATATAGTGTCAACAAAATGTTTTATGAGAAGTAATAACCCTCCAAAAGACCTTGAAATTCTCTATGTTAAAAATACAAGATGGGGCCGGCTGGTGGCGCACTTGGTAGAGTGCGGCGCTTGGGAGCGTGGCGGCGCTCCCGCCGAGGGTTCGGATCCCATATAGAGACCGGTCCGCTCACTGGTTGAGCGCGTTGCGGGTGTGACACCAAGGGTTGCGATCCCATTGCCGGTCGTGGTACAGGCACAACACTGAGGGTTGCGATCCTGTTACCGGTCACGAAAATAGACAAAAAGGAAAAAAAATACAAGATGAATTGTAAAAGAGAAACTGAAAACGAGCTTTAACTGTGTTAAAAGCCAGTTGAGATTCCTACTTTATAGATCTGTTTGATGTTATGCAGACTTCTCTTTGTGTATACAGCTGAGCAGTGTGAATATCATGCCATCATTATTGTTTCCTATGTTGCACCACTACTTATATTACTTCAACTTATGAAGTATTGAGCTCTGTAATGAATATTTTTGTCCCCGATTATATGATATAAATGAGAGATATTATTTTTTATAGATGTGTGGGGCAAATGAGGAGACTTTTAGAGTTGTTAGGTCAAAACAGGGCCGAAGTTTCCAGAACTTCAGAGAGAGAGAGGTTGGAAGTGCCAATCAAAACAATGGATTGATGAAACTGAAACTGAAGAAGTTTCTGAAAAGTCAGAAATTTTTGGTTAATTAATATTTCAATTTGTTTGAATCTCAATTTTGGCAAAAACTGAGTTTAAGCAATTCCAGCCCCGCAATGTAAGTCAGGGAAAGTAAATTAGACTTTGCAATAACACTTCCTGTAAGTGTACTTCAACCTGAAATTGAATATTCTACATGGAGGTGGAGAGACAGGTGGGGAGAAACATCCTACTCCTTTGGGGTTTGGGCTAAGTACTTTGGCTTAAGCTGGATCTTGTAACTATTCTGTTTACCTGTAATCAGAGGCAAGTTTACCAGGAACTAATTTACTGGGATTTAGGTTTCAGGGCCCCTGACTTGCACAGGCCCCCTCCAAAGCCCTGGGAGGACGTCTAGCAACATATTCACATGGTCATATGGTTTCACAAAATTTGAAGAATTTCAAGACATTTAAAGCACAATTAGTTAATAAGACTACTGTCTCTTTTCTACTCTGACCCTCCTTCCATCATATTTCCTCACAAATGATTGCTTCGGAGTGATCAGAGGTATTTTTCAGATCTGGCTAAATGGAAGTTAAGTTGGGAATACAAAACTTTAATAGCAGTTTGAAAGATATTTTGGAATGTTTCAAGAAGACAAGTGAGAAATTACAGATTCCTAATTTAGGTATAAATAAAGGGTTAATTCTTTTCTTACTTTTGCATTTATTTACTAAAGAGTCGAGAGAACTCAGATAATGGAACTAAAAACTAATGCCATAAAGATGAGTGATAAAATAAATATAAATTATCCTGACATCAAAGAGTATATTGTAAAAGAAAATCAGATTATACCAAAAGCAGTAATTAATTAAAAAGAAGAGGTAAATTTTGAATAGAATTAATAAAAAGTCTCAATGGATTGCTTGAAAATCTAGTTAATAAAGAGGAGTGAATCATATGAATACATTGGGAAAAGATTTATGTTTCTTGCTGTTTTGGCCAACAAAATACTAACATGGAGAAACATAACGAAACTTCATGGTATGTAACTATACTGAGCTTTATAATTAACAAGTATCTTTAATTTAAAGAGTATTTAGGATTAGTTTCCACATAAGAAACTTTGGAAATGCTCTGAAATTTTACAGCTCATATATGAAAAAAACCTTATGGAAGTTTTCCAAATTTGACAATGATCCTAAAAATTGATCTGACATGAGATGTGAAGTCAAAAGAAGCTTTCTTAAACATATATTTCTAAAAATTTTGTCTATACCATAATTAGAAGAAACACCAAATTGTTCTTCAATTTTATTTATGGAAAATTATATTGTAAAATTGCCATTTGTCAAAATATGCATAATCAACATTAGGAAAAAGTATTATAGAGGTTTGCCAGATTAATAAAAATAGGATGGTATTTTTCTGGATTTCATGATGGTCATAGTATTTCAGCTGTTTAAAATTTGTAAATTTTGGTAATTTTTCTTATACTGAATATATTTTCATTTTCTTGACTAGTTTTATAGTCATAATTTTATATTATTTTCCTTTAAATGGTCTCAAAAAGTTGCATAGGCTTCAGATCCCCTACAGTCTTTGTCTGTAGTTAACAATTTTTATTTTTAAATTAAAAAAATTTATTTTAATTGTATATGTTTATGTAGAGTACAGTGTGTTATTTCAATACATGTATATATTGTATAATGGTCCCCTCTAGGTAGTTAGCATATTCATCAACTAAACTTTTATCACTTCTTTGTGGTGATACTGTTGAAGATCCTCTTTTCTAGCTGTTTTAAAAATACAATACATTATTATGTAGTTAATAGTTCTTAATGTGAAAAAATATGGCATACATAGTCCAGAAGGCATAAAGCAAGAAGTAGAAGACTCCTCCTTCACCCTCATTTCTAAGCCTTAGAAGAAAACAACCTTTCTTATGTATTTTTCTATAATTGTTTATATCTGCTTTGTCCAGTAAGGTGGGCACTAACCACACGCAGCTCTGGAGAACTTGAAAAGTGACTAAGGTACCGAGTTTTTAATTTTACTTAAATATCATTTAAATTTTAAATACTCAATTCATAATGAGAAAACTTCTAAGTGTGTTTAAAACAGCTTGGGTGTATGTGAATTTACTTTGCTAGCTGTAAATTTTGTGAAATCCAAAGGACAAGGGTGTGTGTGTGTCTGTGTCTGTGTGTTCATTTTTATGTAGGTCTGTACACATTTTTTCCACAAATAAGATCATACTCTGCATATACTGTTCTGTATCTTAGCTTTTAACTGTATATTTTGCACGTATTTCCACAGCAACTTATAGATTTATCTCATTAATTTATTAGCTGCATAATTTTGTATTCTATTTGTACAATCTTTTTTTCACACAGCTGCCAGAGTGATTTTTCTTTTAAAGCGTAGGTGAGATCATCTATCTATTGTGTTCAAAATCCTCCAGTAGCTCTAAATGTATCTCAAAATCAAATCCCAAGACTTTAGTATGCATCTAAGGCCTTACATAATCTAATCTGTCACTGCTGTTCTGCTCAATTCAGGGTACGGTGGGCATCTGTTGAGCTACAATGTGAGGATTAGACACAGGTACTTCATTCTTTTTAAAATAATCTGTCGGAAATATTCCTGCTTTACCATTTATAAAATTTAAAGTCTTGTTTAGTTTCTCATTTATCTGACCACCACTAGCTTCTTTTAAGTAAAGACTTCCTATTTTCCCTCATAAGTAGCACTCACTGAAGTTATATAAGCCTTGTTAACCAGAGTGAAAAATGATGCAGGCCCTCTCTAGTCAAGAGGACATTTAAAGGAGGAAATAGTGTTATGGCAGATAGCTGAACTGTACAGTATCTAAAGAATTTGGTGCTTCTTTATTGCTAGATTGAATTTCAGAATTCAGAGTCTAAATTTTCCCTTTCACATCTGGTGGCACTTTTTAAAAATCAGTGTGCAAAAAGGAGAAAAATCTGTCCACCTCCTCTTCATGCCTCTCACTACAGACGAGCCTATGCCAGGCATAAGGAGAAGGCTTTTGCATTGGCAAAGAAACTCCAAAATGGTTTCCAAACATATTAAAAGTAAAGGAAAGTTTTTTTTTTTTTTTTAATTTTAGGTTTTTATTATGTGTTTTATTATGCTGTACTTGAACAGTATTAGGTGAAAATACAATATGTTTCTGATGCGGCTAGAGGCAGGAGGCGGGAGGGGGCGGGAGAGAGGCTGACAGCCAGCGAGAGAGAATCCCTCATAGAAGCTGGGGATCCCGGACGCAGCCGGTCCCAGGGGAAGCAAAGGAGCCGCGCGAGCCGGCTCGGCGGACCCAGCTTCCAGGCTCCCACCCCAGGCAGTTAGGGCCAAGACGGGGGCGGAGGTGGTGGTGACTGCATTGAGAGGACAAGGTTAGCGACAGGTACCGCTAGCACATGCTGGAGAGAAGGGAACGGGCTTGGAAGCTGAAGTGCTGGGAGCTCACAAGCCCGCCTCAGAAGGGAAACTGAGTCCCAGAAGGCGAAGAGGTGCGGCTAGGAAAAGCCTGGACGCGCAGGATCAGTGGAGTCAGAGGCCCAGGGATTCACACTCGCTCCTAACATTTCTCCCCTGCAAATTTCGGCCAAAGGCCTTGTAGGTCGGCAGACATTTCGGAGCGCCCCCTTTGTGCCGGGTCCTCGCCTACTCTCTGAGTCTCCCTGAGCTCACCTCAAAAAGTAAAGGAAAGTTTTGCAGAAAAATTGAAGAACTTTTTTTTAAAATTGGGGTTGTACAAGGTAAGAAACTATTTTTAAAATTAAACAATGACAACTAAAAACATGTTGACTAAGTGTGTATGTAATGTTTTTGTCCCATTGCCACTAGTGTAAGGCAGACTCTCTGCGATCTATTTAAATTTTTAAAATTGAAGAATGTGGAATTTTAGAAGAGTTATGATTATTTGAAAGCTAGAGGGATTATTATGCAAGATGTGGTGATAGTTATAAATATGTAGATTGGCACACATTTATCACTGAATAAATGAATCGGATGAACAAATGAATAAACAAGCAAACCATGTTGCTTTCAGTAAGTAGTGTTTATTAGACTTTGTCCCCTGGGAGCAGGGGACTAAAGAAATAATGGAGGATTAAGCAGAAAGAAAGGAAGATGAAGTCATGTTAGAGTAGCAGTAAACACTAATTTATGAAGAAAGTGACAGGAAATCTAACATATCCTGGGGCATCTATTGACTCATATAACCAAACAGTCCATGTGTTGGGCTGACTTTAGGTGTGCCCTGAGTTAAGTTCTAGAGGTGGCCCAGGATCTTTTTGTTTGCACTTCTCTTCTACTTTGTGTGTAGACCTCATCTTCACACCAGCAGCCCACTTCTGGTGGCAGGATGTCTGCAGCAGCTCCAAGCCTGTTAACGACTGTTTTTTGACGTACGTATTGGTCACTATTGTCTCCCACACTGGGTACCCCCTCTAATTGGGAAAGGAAAGTCTATTGATAGAAAGGTTTTTTATTTTAATGTTGAATTTATCCATCTTTTTCCCTTTTGGATAGCACTTTCTAGGTCATGTGCGAGTAGTCTTTGCCAGCACCAAGATCAAGAAAACATTCCCTTATGTATAATCTTCTAGACATTTTACTGTTTTACAAATCACATTTAGAGTTACAGTCTGCTAGGAATTCATTTAATGTTTCTGGGTTATTTTACCATGTAGTTAGGGTTGAGGACCTCTGGCCTTGATGATGCTGGAAATTTTCCTGAGATTCTTAGGTACTGCCACGGTACATGTACTTGCTCACCCCAGAGGAAATGACCAGGTTGATAGCATACCTGCATGTCGATCTGTTTTGCAGTAAACTAATATGCAGCTTCTTTGTTTTAGATGAATGGGATTTTGCTTTTCTTTGGGAGATGAGTTACTACTTTTGTTAAGAGATGAATGATGTTAGTGGTTAGTAAAAGGAGAAAAATCCAGAGATGGTAACTATTCATAAGTAACTATCGATTATATTATGTATTTAAGGTGTCATCTTGGATTCTGAAATCGTGAGACCCTTCGACTTCAGGACTATCTGATTTTTTACTGTTCACAATGTTGAGCCCTGTGAGGTAGCCAAGATGTGAGAAAATAAAATTATTCCAGATGGTATTCCTTTTTTTCATTTTTTAGAATGTTTCCCTTTGATATTCTCCCTCAAAAGAAAAATTCCCCATGGAATTGCTTCTGTTCTTATTTGTATTTTTTTTTTAAACCCTGATAACCACATGACCATAGTACAGGTGGATTTTTTTTTTTTTTTTTTTTTTGTCTTTTTTCCGTGTCCGGCAACGGATCGCAACCCTCAGTGTTGCCCCCATACCGGACCGGGGACCGGCAACGGGATCGCAACCCTCGGTGTTGCTCCCGTGCCTCGCTCAGCCAGTGAGCAGGAGCCGGTCTGTATGTGGGATCCGAACCCTCGGACGGGAGCGCCACTGCGCTTCCCAAGCGGCGCACTATCCAGTGCGCCACCAGGCCGGCCCCACAGGTGGATTTTTAAGAGAGAGATCTATAAGGTTTTTGGTGCTGTGTTGCAGAAGGGGAAATACTTAAAGCTGCTTTAAACTAATTAAATACGTTTTAGAGCCAGATGTAAATGAGGCAACTTTTTAAAAGATAAGTTAATCTACACATATTTGGTAATTCTAATTTTGGATAGCCAGAAAGACAGAATAACATTGATTACATGTCTGGCTCTGGCTAGAATCCTGGTTCCACTACTTGCTAGTTGTGTGGCCTTTAGCATCTCTGAAATGACCATGATAACAATTCCCATCTCCTGGGGATGTTGTGTAGATTAAGTAGAGAATGTAGATAAAGCTCAAAGCTATCAATGCGTGGTACACAGTATGTGTCCACTAAATCTTAGCTATGATGTTGGTTTAACTGCTGCCACCATTCCAGAAGCTGCAGTAGAGTTCTGTGTGATATTTGATCTCCTTATGGTCCATCTAGTGTAGGGGCTTTGGCAGGGGTGGCAGGGGGGCAGAGAGGGAGCACCCATAAAATAGAAATGCAGAAGTTGAGAGATGGATCTGAGATTTGATTTATTTAACTTTTTAAAAAGTGTTTGCTTCACTGGGTTTTTTGTTTGTTTTTGTTACCTGACTTTGAGAACCAGAGGCTTCTTTGCTTCCTCTCACTCTCAAAGCCTATCCCAGTGGTCTAGAAACATTCCCTAGTGACTGTCTAATCTTTATTTCCCTCTGTTTATTCTGAATTTTCATAGTGAATCTCAAAAGACAAAAGTGTAAAAGCTGTTTTGTAGATCTTTTTTTTTTATCTTGAAATTTTATTATACAATAATTAAGCTTTACAAAAGTTACAAAGTATACTGCAACAAGCATCCAGGTGCCTACCACCTAACTTTAGAAGTAAAACATAATGGATGGGTACTGTGAAACTGCCTGTGTACCCTTTCCACCCCCATACAAGTAGCCACTCATTCCCAAGCCATTTTCTTACACTTTTACCGCATATGGTATGTAATTCCAAGCTATATACAATATTGTTTTGCTTGTTTTCATTTTATATGTGCTGTCATTTTCTTTGAATTTGTTGCAGTTTGCTTTCTTTGCAGTTTTCAGATTCATCCATGCTGGTATTTGTAGCTCAGTTTCATTAATTTTAACTAGTGTGTATTTCTTTGCATGAAGATACCACAATTTGTTTATCCCTTCTCCTGTTAGTGGGCATTTACAGTCTTGGTCTCTCTCTCTCTTGATATTACACACAATACTGCCTCACATGTTTTTGTGTAAGTCTTGCTTCACAGATTTTTGTCGCTTTGAGGTTTTTTTGTTTGTTTTTATGTGGGAAATGAATTCTTTTTGGACTAGTTACATTCTTTGGGGCTCAGTTTTTTCATCATAATAAGATTGAACTAGATCTTTTCTAGCTCAAAATTATACTTATTTACACTTCCTATGGTTTTTAAAACTGGATAGTTTGAATTATTGGATTTTGTTGTTAGTATAACTTCACAGTCTCATTAGTGTGTCTCTTCAGAACATTATGTAGGATATAGATTTTACTCTTGCAAGGGAAAGTTCCATTTTGAACATTTTTGAGGATAAAAGTATATGTAACATTAGAAATAATCATTAAGCATGACACAAGACACTAAACTTTCTTCCTTCCTCAATTTTGTTTATCTTTCCTGGAATCTATAGTAATTATAAATGCCAATATTTAGAATCAACATGATTATATACATATTTAAACTGTGTACGTGTGCTGGATCAGCTTCATTGAGCATCACTCTGGACACAGAACTCAGTCCGTTTACTTGATTCCATGAGAGTTCCAGTCACATTGAGCATATTGTGTCTTCTTTAAACTTGAATGAGAATGTGCAAGGTCATAGGCTCACAGCATTCTCTTGTTCCCTTTGCCTTTCTCTCTCTTTTTCTTCTTACATAAAAGCAAACTTAATATAAGATTATGAATAGGAAAAATGCTGTAATGAAGAAAAAAGTATTAGGGAACCTGAAGCATTGAGAGATTAGACCTGACTGGGAGGACCTAGAAAGGATTCTTGGAGGAAGAGGAATTAAAGCTTGTGGGGAAGAAGGAGGAATGGGGAGGCTTTCCATGCAAAGTAAACAGATTGCACAAAGATACAGGAGTGGAGAAAGTGTAAGACAGTGACATATTCAGGGAACAGTGAGTAAGAGAAGTGGCTCAGACCTTTCTGGGTGAAAGTTTCCCATACTCTCCCCTTTCCACTTTTTGTATCCTAACTGTGGCAGTGCTAAAACATGGCTGCATATTCTTTGATGCTCTCCCATTGAAAAGTGGTGTCTGGGGCCGGCCCGGTGGCGCACAGCGATAGTGCGCCGCTTGGGAAGCGCGGTGGCGCTCCCGCCGAGGGTTCAGATCCCACATACAGACCGGTTCCCGCTCACTGGCTGAGCGAGGCGCGGGAGCAACGCTGAGGGTTGCGATCCCGTTGCTGGTCCCGGTCCGGTACGGGGGCGACACTGAGGGTTGCGATCCATTGCCGGACATGGAAAAAGAAAAAAAAAAAAAAAAGAAAAGTGGTGTCTGTGTTCCCTCCTGTTGAATCTGGAGAGGCTTATGACTGCTTCAGCCAATAGAGCATGGCAGAAGAGACACTGTGGGTTACAAGGGTTAGTCCTTAAAGGCTGTGCAGCTCCTGCCCTGTTTTCTGGAACACTTGCTCTTGGAGCCCAGAGCCACCACTTAAGAAGTCCAACCAGCTTGAGGCCATCATATTCTAGAGGCCATGTGTGTAGATGATCTGGTTCACAGTCCCAGCTGAGCCTGACCTTTCAGTCACTCTACCAAGATGAGTGGGGTTGTCTTGGATGCTTCAGACAAGCCCATTTGTTAGCTGAATACTAATACTTCAGAGAGATCTCTAACATCACTATACAGAACAGAAGAGCTTGGCTCTGCCTGAATTTCTGACCCACAAATTTGTGAGGTTTAATAAAAATAGTCATTATTTTAAATTATAAGTAAGTTTGAAGTCATTTGTTATATATCAATATATATAACTGAAACACCAACCAAAGCCATAAGGGGGATTTCCCCCCCACCCCCCATGCTTGCTGAAGGCTGTATTCAGTCATCCAAAACTTTTCCTCAGAATGTACTACTGAATGTAATTTAGAACATCTTGCAGGAAGACTCAGTTTGAAGAGAATTCTAGGCAGAGGAAATGGCATGAACAAAGATAGCAAGGTAGGAAAGGACAAGGTATATGTAAGGCAGAGAATAATTAGGTTTGACTTGGAGTAGGGCACCTCTTGGGGAAGAGTGAAAGATTACACTGAAAGAGAAGGTTAAAGACAGGGTATTAAGGAGCTTGCATGTGAGGTTGAAGAAATTGTATAACATAGAAATAGTGAACAGTTTTTGAAAAGGGAATTTATACTAGTAGAACTCTTCAGGAATTTTTTTTTCACATGTTTGTGGGATAGACTGATGTGGGGAGAAATTAGGAGGTCAGTTTGGAAGCTATTGCAAGATGTTATATGAGTCTGATTTGTGGTGACTATAGTCAGAATGAAGACTAGAAAATAGGCGGGAAATGCTGTGGGCAGGACTACCACTAAACCCACTCAGTGCATTCTGTGAATTTAAAAAGTTGCCTTTCTTCAAGATATTTTACTTCCATCTGTTAGAGAGTTGTTGTAACATATTTATTTTATTACAATAAGACACTCGAATGCCATCTGCTGGAAAATTGTTAAGATAAATATACACATATCTATGGTGTGAATGCTCTTTCCCTCAGATGTGGCACCCTTGTGCAGTATACAGCTCTCACTACCATGTGACCGTGATTATACGGTGTGAGTGATAAGACATGGTAACTGATCACATTTGTTATCGGAGGGAAAAGGAAGAAATTTCAAGTCTGAATGGTAGGGAAGTTGGTAGCAACATTAACAGAACTGGAACCTATTCTTAGGGAATAGATTCACAAAACAGAATTACTCTAAACAAACATGGCAAATTCAAGAAGTTCATAATTTGGTTGATCCCAGTGGTTTGCATTTACTCAGTAAGGTTTTTGTTATCTTTTCTTCTAAAATCTCAGCTTTCCACCCTTTGTGACACCTGAGAGTGTTGACCAATCCCTCTTTTTTTGTGTGTTCTGTACACCCCTCTCTCCCATATCTTTTCCTTCTTTGAACATTGCTCCTTTTCAGTGTCCTTTGCAGGCTTTTTTCCCCTCAGGTTTCTATTTTTGTGCTTTTGTATACAATGGGTACTCAATAAATGTTTGTCGAATTACATTGCCTTTCAAAGATCAGTTTCAGGTTTTCTAGGCGACTGACACATAGGCAGTTAGAGACTAAGGGTGTGCCAGGATTCAGAAAGTAGAAACCTGTACTAAATATAGTTTCTTGTGTTCAGATATATTTTCTACACAATGGGTCACTCTTTTGGGGAATTCCTGTACTGTTGATCTGTTCAGCATTGTTCTGCAATAGCAACACCAGGAGAACAAATTATTTACATTGGCTATGCCATATGGGTGTGTCTTATTTAGAAAATACTTTCAAACAAAATAATGAAGCTTTCCCAGCCTCCACTTGGGAATAATGAAAAGTTACTTTAAAAAAAAAGATCTTGACTCTTGTTCAAGTACATGAGTGACTGCTTAAGTCCTATTACATTTAAATGTTACTTGCTAACATTCTTACTCATTCGTGTAAGTTACTTTTCCTTTCATTTTTCATGGAGCTTGTGTATCAAGATTGACTCAAGAACTTTGCTCCTCTGATAATCTGATAAACATTTATTGTATAGCTGCTTTGTGTAGAGTGCTATGGGAAGCCTCATGGAAGATACAAAGATTTCAGTTTGCTTTTGCCCTTCAGGAGAGACGTGTTTAGTGGAAGTAGACACATATGTAACTGCTGCAGGGCAGGGGATGACAAGGGCCATAATATAGTGCAGACAAAGACAGGATTCCTGGTATAAACATCACTCTAAGACTGAGCCACATATGTGGATTTGCCATATTTCTTTCTTAAATTGCAAATGTTTAACTCTTATCTTTCTCGGGTTTGATTACAATGTGTTTTCTTTAAAGGCTTCTTTTCTTGAGTGAAAAGCATACTATGTATAACAACGATTTAGTAGAATTTAATTTAAAATACGTTGAAGAACATTGATTTTAGCAAGTTTGATTTTAAAATGCTTTCGAGATGGCACTATTAAAGAAAGTAGAGAAAACTACAGTAATATTAAATAAACAAGCAAGGATATAAACAGGAGTTTTATATTTACATAAACCTAGTACTTAAGAAATAAATATCCTGAAATTCCCTAGCCAAATTATATTTCAAAATATGCTTAGAACATAGGAAACAAAAATTATGAATAGTCTAGTAGGAAAAAAATGTACAATTAGGTACTATTTATTTATTTTTTTTCCATTAAATTTTTATTTTGTCAATATACAATGTATATGATTAT
>NW_007735667.1:0-698 GCF_000696425.1 Galeopterus variegatus
ATCCCATAACATCATGCTGATCCATTAAACCAGTGTTATCATACTGATTCAAGAGAACCTGATCAGCGAGTAGTGGCTAGTACACCAGAGATGTGGGTGAACACATGCACTTCAGTGGGTGCCAGATAAACTCTATGAAGATTCAGAAACATACCTCATACGTGAAGTGCTTCTATTATTCCTATGGTCTGGGCATACCATGATATTTGCTCCAAGAATAACAAATTTTATCTCCTACTGCAGAGAAAGAATCACCGCACTGGTAGGGCTTTTTTTGGTTCTATAATCAACATAGTTCACACCTATGAATGCACTAATTTGGACTACATATTAGGGGAAGCAAAAAGCTGCCAGTTTTGAATGGGTTTAGAGCAGGAAAATGCTCTGCAGCAGGTCCAGGCTACTGTGAAAGCAGTCCTGTCACCCAAACCACATAATCTGGCAGATCCTATTGTATTGGATGTGTCAGGACTGGAAAAGATGCAGTGTAGAGTTTATGTGAAGCCCCAGTGTACAAATGAGGATAAAGGCCCTTGGATTTTGGGAACTCAGCCATGACACCTGTAGCTGATTGCCCACTTCATGTGGAAGGAAACATTATTTGGGGTTAGAATACATACATTCAGGATCAGTGAAAAATGGCTAGGGTTTTTGTTTAGAGGTCTGGAAGGGCAAAATTTGAAACTTAGGGACAAGGA
>NW_007735667.1:1142-2006 GCF_000696425.1 Galeopterus variegatus
TAGGAAGAAAGCATAGGTCCAAGAACCAATGGGTGGAAGTAGGTATGACTCCAATTACTGCGACTTCCAATGATCTATTGAGGGAAATTTTGTTGCCTGTCCCCATAACTCTGACTATGCAGGGTTGGAATTCCTGACTTTCATTAAGAGGCAAGTTATTGCCAGAAGACACAGCCTATGGAGCTAGAAACTATGACGGCTGCCATGGCAATTTGACCCCCTTGTGCCCAGGGACCAAGAGGCTATAAAAGAGGAATCACCATCTTGTCAAGAGTAATTGACTCTGAACAGCAGGAAAGGCATGCAGAATTATGTATGAAACCCTGATGATCCACTTGGGTACCTCTTTGTGTAATCTCTTGATCAACAGTAACTGTGAAAGACATGTGCAGTTAATCCAGACTGAGAAGGCCCCCCAGAAATAAAGAGTTGGGTCATACTACTAGGTGCTGAGGTGATAGCAAATGGTGAGGGGAATTTAGAAAGGACAGTGGAAAAAGGACAGAATGAGTATCAGTTGGGGATGGAAAACCACCTGCAGCAGTGGGGGATGTAACTTTTCCCACTAACTTCCCTCATCTAATTTTCCCCATAGGAAGTGATGCCCACAGGAACCATAAGGGAGCTGTTCCCTGAACCTGCATAAAGAAGTGAATTTGTGTGGGGCAAGCAGTGGACTCTAGCAATAATATAAGTGTGTCCCTTAAATCTCATCAAGAAAGCTTACTATGAGGAGTATAATCAAATGGCAGCTCTAGCTGCTGACCCTTTGGTTCCACCACCAAATTCTAGCTAAGGCCATGCTTCTCTGAGTTGCTTCCTATCAAACTGAGCTTGGTGGATTACTAAAGGCAGCCCATTCCT
>NW_007735667.1:2990-6228 GCF_000696425.1 Galeopterus variegatus
ATTCTAGCTAAGGCCATGCTTCTCTGAGTTGCTTCCTATCAAACT
Source organism: Galeopterus variegatus (assembly GCF_000696425.1). Classification (NCBI taxonomy): domain Eukaryota; kingdom Metazoa; phylum Chordata; class Mammalia; order Dermoptera; family Cynocephalidae; genus Galeopterus; species Galeopterus variegatus. The sequence continues at coordinate 3,036 of NW_007735667.1, forward strand.
GAGCTTGGTGGATTACTAAAGGCAGCCCATTCCTGTCTAACACAGATTGCCATGAGCAAATTGTGCTTGAGGATTCCCCACTGGCCTGGACAAGACTTAGAACTGTACTTTTAATCTGAGGGGCTTTCTTCCTTCACCCTCCCCTTTCATAGATGTCAGACCTACTTTGTAGCCTGAGGGGTCTACCTGCCTACTCCTGTTCTCTTCCAGTTGATCATTTACAGTCATTTCCACCTTCCCTCCTGTCTTGTCATCTGCTTCTTGGAAGATCCAAACAGACACAAGGAAAGAATATTCCAAAACGAGGAATAGCCATTTGTAAAGGCTTAATGTTGATTTAAAGTTAACAGTTTAATCTAGTTCATTATAACTAATTCAAGCCTGATGTGGAAACAAAAAAAGTGTTTATGCTCGACATACACAGTGCTTTGTAAGACTTTTGAGGAGTGGAGAGACCAGGACAATCAGTTAAAATCTGATTTAGAGTCAATACTTCATCATGCTCCCAGGCCAATGAAATCGATCAGAGCATGCATTTTTCTTCAGTGCCATTGAGAGCTTTGCCCTTAAGTCATACCAATCAGTGAAAATGTGTAATAGACAACTTGTCTCCTAAAAAAATAGGGAAAAACTTAGTTTATTTTTTATATTCGGAGTTTGGTTTTATTAGGTGTATATGTTGTTTAAGGAGTGGAAAAAGACTGGAAATTGTGATGGGAGATGTTGAAAACAATTGTGATCATTTTTGCACTTACCACAGATCCTAATCATTACCTGCTCAACTATTGGGAAGCCTTATAGTAAGAAATTCCTATATTTTCAACTTCTTAAGTAGAATTACATGATGTTTTTGCTTTTGTTTTGCTATTACTCTGGCAGTGTCGAGCTCCTTCTTACTATTGTATAGATCTATGAAGTATAGTGTAAGAATTGCTCGAGAAGCGAAAGAAGTGACACCCCTCTGCTTTCTATTGTGTAAGAATTGCTAGAGAAGCAAAAGAAGTGACACCCCTCTGCTTTCTATAATCCTAAAAAGAAAATTTACTGACTTTCATGTTGTTATTTTTAAAAAGAAAATAATTTTTCAGCGAAGTGCCTTATTTCCATGACTGTCTCCACACAAATTCCAAATGGATTACTGGTTAAAGCAATAAAGACTACAATTCTCTGCTTTCAATAAAGGCTATCTATTTTTTAAAAAAGTGATGTTTGTCTCATGCACGAAGGTAATAAAAGTCTGTCTCACTTTTGTGAAAAATTATGTTCATCTGTCTCATGCAATATATGGTGTTAAATTTTATTATTTTTAATGTGATTTAATTTAGTATTACTTAGTTCTATAAATATGTACGTTTCCCCCCTTCAATTAGGATTTCTATAGCATTGCACTTTATTACTTACATTTTTATTTACATTTATTTATCTTTTGATTCATTCATCCTAGAAACATTCACTATTCATCTAATTTGCTCAAACTTACACGTCATATCTGTTTGATTATTTCATGTGGTCATCTTTGTTGACTACTTCTTTAAAAAATTTAATCAGTGCCCTTTGCCTAAGCAAACACTCTGCTTTGACATTTAAGGCCATTTAATGATATGAATGTACTCTGTTGTTCCAGATTTATTTTCAGTTTTTCATGTTTATTCTGTGCTACTGCCAAATTATTTATTTACAGAAATATTTTATGAAGATATTATCTAAATATATCACATGCTCAAATTATAATTAGACATTTGAATAATTACTGGAATTCAACATGCCCATGTAACACTATCCTATTCCTGAAATAATACATTACAAACGTTACAAACACTTCAGTGTTAAAGAGGAACAACAAGAAAAGTTTATGTTATAGGATATATTTATTAACTGAAGCAAGCAAAGCTATTTTATTTTGATAGTGGTTATCTTTGGGAGGAGAAGGCAGTGATTGCATACGTATACACACGCACAATTTCCTTGCTTATGGATTTATTTATATATAAGTATTTATGTATTTATTTCTCTTTAGAAATTGACTTGACACCTTTATTTTGCATAAGTGTTAACTGAGTCCCAAGATGGTAACTGCCTATGGTCACACAGCAAGTTACACTCACAAAATCTTTGCCTTTTCATATACGAAATGTTATTTAAAAATCACCTGGGGAACTTGTTAAAATTCAGATTCCTGGGCCCTGTCCCCAAAGGTTTTGATTTGGGAGGTCTTCTCTGAGGCTCATGAATATATTTTGTTTTTGTTTTTATTCTTTATATTTTTTTTTGTTGGGTCGAGAGTTAAAGTTCTGTAGTTTTATTTATTTTTTATATATAAATTACATATATTTAAGGTGATATACACATTGTGAAAAGATTACTACGAGCAAGATAATTAGCATATCTATTGCTTCACATACTTAGCTTTGTGTGTGTAATGTGTTAAAAACACTAAAGATCTACTCTGCTAGCAAATTTCAAGTATACAGAGCAGTATTGTAACTATAGTCACCATGATATACAATAGATCACTGGAACTTATCCTAAAACTTTGTACTCTTTGTTCAATACCTCTCCATTTTTCTGTCCCTGGTAACACTATTCTACTCTCTGCTTCTATAAATTTAACATTTTTAGATTTCATATATAAGTGAGATCATGCAGTATTTGTCTTTCTGTGTCTGATTTACTTTCCTTAGCATAATGTACTCCAGGTTCATCCATGTTGTCTTACATGGCAGGATATCCTTCTTCTTTAAGGCTGAATAATATTCCATTGTATGTGTATATCTAGATCTACATCTACCTATATCTGTATCTACCTATATATTTTTTATCCATTCTTATATCTGCTGGCTATTTGTATGTGTTCTTAGGAATAATATCTATTTAGCTCATTTGCTCATTTTTTAAATTAGGTTACTTGTTTTTCTGCTACTGAGTTGTAAGAGTTTCTTACATATTTTAGATATTAACCCCTTATCTGATACATGGAAATATTTGCAATAATTATGGCTATGTATGCAAATGCTTTTTCCAAATCATTAGGTTGCCTTTTTATTTTGCTTATTGTTTTCTTTGCCGTGAAGCAGCTTTTTACTTTGCTGTAGTCTCACTAGTTCATTTTTACTTTTATTGACTGTGCTTTTGGTGTAATATCCAAGAGAATTATCACCAAAACCAACAACAAAGTGAGTATTTCCTGTTTTTT
>NW_007735667.1:6831-8325 GCF_000696425.1 Galeopterus variegatus
TTTTTTCTAGGAGTTTTATGGTTTCAGGTCTTACATATAAGTTTTTAATCCATTTTGAGTTTATTTTTTGTATTAGCAAAATACGATAAGTTCATTTTCATCTTTTGCATGTGAATATCCAGTTTTCCCAAACATACAATTTGTTGGCATATAATTATTCATAAAAGTCCCTTATGATCTTTTTTATTTCTGAAGCATTTTTTTACAATGACTTCTTTCATTTCTGATTTTATTTATTTAAATCTTCTTTTTTTCTTACGTAGTCTTCCTAAGGGTTTGTACATTTCATTTTTTTTAAAAATCAACTCTTGTTTGACTTTTCTCGATTTTTGTATTTTTTATTTGATTTACTTCTGCTCTAATCTTTATTATGTCCTTCCTACTGCTAACTTTGTGCTTAATTTGTTCTTCTATTTCCTGTTCTTTGTGGTTTAAAGTCAGATTGTTTATTTGAGATGATTCTTTTCTTCTTTTCTTTTTTTTTTTAGTGTTGGAATTTAGTGCTGTAAACTTACCTCTTAGTACTGCTTTTGGTACACCCTACAAGTATTGGTATGTTGCATTTTCAATTGTGTCTGTCTCAAGATATTTTTAAAATTCCCTTTGTCATCATCTTTGAATCAATGGCTATTCAAGAATGTGTTGTTTAGTTTCCACTATTTGTAATTTTCCCTTTTTCTCACTGGTGGTCTGAAAAGTATTTGGAATAATTTTGATCNGTGTTGGAATTTAGTGCTGTAAACTTACCTCTTAGTACTGCTTTTGGTACACCCTACAAGTTTTGGTATGTTGCATTTTCATTTGTGTCTGTCTCAAGATATTTTTAAAATTCCCTTTGTCATCATCTTTGAATCAATGGCTATTCAAGAATGTGTTGTTTAGTTTCCACGTATTTGTAATTTTCCCTTTTTCTCACTGGTGGTCTGAAAAGTATTTGGAATAATTTTGATCTTAAATTTCTTAAAATTTGCTTTGCAGTTAACAGGTAATCCACCCTGGAGAATGTTTCATGTGCACTTGAGAATGTATTATTTTGCTGTTGGTCAGAAAGTTCTACGTATACATGTTAGGTTCATTTGGTCCATAGTGTTGTTCAAGTCAGCTATCTTTATTTTCTGTCTAGATGTTCTATCCATTATTGAAAGTGGTATATTGAAATAGCCTATGATTACTGTGTTGCTATAAATTTCTCCCTTTAGATCTGTCAATATTTGTTTTATATATTGAGGTGCTCTGATGTTGGGTGCATATACTTATAATTATTATATTTTTCTGTTTAGTTGCCCATTTCATCGTTATATAATGACCTTTTTTGTCTCTAGAGACATTTTCTGACTTAAAGTCTATTTTGTCTAAGTATAGTAATCCCTGGTTTCTTTTGGTTATCATATAAATGAAATACTTTTTACTACCCCCTCACTTTCAGTCTTTGTGTATCTTTTACATGCATTTTATATAATCTTTTATGACATATTTTTACAATTTGTATCTCTT
>NW_007735667.1:9643-10987 GCF_000696425.1 Galeopterus variegatus
CACTCCCTTTTAGCCTGAAAAGTTTCTGCTGAAAACTCTGATAGTTTCATGGAGTTATACATAAGTGACTTTTTCCTTTCTTCTTTCAAAATTCTTTTCTTATCTTTAACTTTTTAAAATTTATTTTTTTTAATTTTTAATTTTATTCAAAATGTCTTTAACTTTTGACAATTTGATTATGTGGTATCTGTGCATGTCTCTTATTACTTGTCTTATGGGCTTCCTGGACCTAGATTTCTACTTCCACCCCCAGGCTTGGGAAGATTTCCACCTTAATTTTTTTAATGTGTTTTCTTCACCTTTCAATTTTTCTTCTTCTTTAACTCTGATAATGCATATATTGTCCTGCTTGCTGGTTGCCATAAATCCCCTAAGCTATTTTTGTTCTTTTTTTATTTTTATCCTTCTCATTCCTCAGATTGGATAATTTTCAGTGACCTATGAGTTTACAGATCCTTTCTTCTGCTTTATCTAGTCTGCTATTGAAACCCTCTATTGAATTTTCAGTTCGGCTATAATATTTTTCAGCTCTATGATGTCCATTTGGTACATTGTTATACTTTCTATTTCTTTATTGAGATTCTAAGTTTGTTCTTCATATTGCTTTCCTGACCTCAGTGAGCATCTCTGTGACCATTATTTTGAATTCCCAATTTGGTTTCTGTAAATTGATCTTGGTCTTCTATTCGGAATATATTTCCCTGTTGTTGTTGTTGTTTTATCTGAGACTCTCTGTGTTTCTATACATTTTTTAAGAAAACTGCCTTCCCCCAGTCTTGTCAAACTGGCCTCATGTAGGAGAAGAATCTCACCAATTCATCCAGCCAGAGATTTTCAGGTGCCTCTCAAATCTTTGTGGTTGTCCAAACTGCTCGTCTTTTATCCAAAACTGGTATCTCTGTTTTTGGTGGTCCCCAGGAAATTAGGACATGCCATGTTCTTCCAGTACCCCAAGACAATTAAGTTAGAAGTCAGACTCTTTAGATGTAGCTGGAAAGTGGGATGTTAGATTATTTGTTTCAGTTCCTCCTTTCCTGATGTTAAAGCTGAGAGTGGGCATTTAACTCTCACTCTCATCTGTGGCAAAGGCCTGCACTCTTGTTCAGACTGCACACTCTGATCCTGGAGAGATACCTGCAAGAAGTAGGCCTATTGAATGTCCACCTCTTTGTTTTCTTTGGTCTAGGGAAACTCTGGAATGCAGAATCTATACACTTTGTTTTCTATGGTCTAGGGAAACTCTAGAATGCATAATCTACATACACACACACACACACACACACACACACACACACATATTTCATTTTTGCCCTTTTCATCTAATAAACCAGAGCCAATAGGATA
>NW_007735667.1:11086-12391 GCF_000696425.1 Galeopterus variegatus
ACACACACACACATATTTCATTTTTGCCCTTTTCATCTAATAAACCAGAGCCAATAGGATATACTCACATCCTAGGGTTCTGTTACTCTGGAAAACCCTAATGTAGTGAGGTTTTGTGCTAATATACCATCTTTGATGATCAAGTGGGCACTCAACAGGACACAAATATAGTTGATATGCTGAACTAGAGAAATTACTGTTTAGGGATACAGGGAACCTATGTTTTAATTTATACTATACCACTCTTCCTGTGAGAATTATATTAAAAAGAATTTAATCTATATATTTGAGGATCTGATTAGAATAAAATATCCATAAGGCAGTAGAAACATAGTTGGATATATAAAGGGTCTAGTGCATTCTTTTTCAAATATATTTATTTATTTATTTATTTTTTTTGTGACCGGTAAGGGGATCATAACCTTTGGTTTGGTGTCACTCACACCGCTCTCAGCCAATGAGCACACAGGACATCCCTATATGGGATCCGAACCCACGGCCTCGGTGCTACCAGTACCACTGTGCTCCCAGCGCCGCACTCTCCCGAGTGAGCCAGGGGGTTGGCCCCTTTTTCAAATTTTAATGCATCAAAATCATCATGTTAATGAGACCCCATCAGAACTAATGATTTGTATACACATAAATTTGATAACAAATTCTGTGTTTGATTTTAGTGAGTGGCTGGATAAACATTCCCAACAATGGGAATGTATACACTTACTTATTCACAGATTCTTCTCTTCAGGATTAACTTAGAGAAATTATTCTAGTAGTCAAGATGAATTTGTGATGACTGAAAATACTTTTTGCAAAGTACTTTTTTGAAAACATTTAAAAGAAGCTAAAACATTATTTAATGATATATCTAGTTACTCCAACTTCAAGGAGGGATACCATAATGCCCCATACGAGTGTGGACTGCACATAAAGAATATATTCTAAAGGATACAGTATGCAAACGGGAACAAAGCATAACTTTACATGGAAGAAATCTGACAAACACTACCTCAGCCAACTGTTAAATAGTAACAAGTCATATTGATAGCATATGCCTATATTTAAAGATATAATGTGAAGAAAAAGATACTTTATCCTTGAAGTCTTCCCTACTCACTCTGTAAAACAAAACAAAACAAAACAAAAACAACCATAATTCCAGACTAATATTGTAAAAGTCATCAAAGATACACTAACTCAGAAACATTCTACAAAATGCCTAACCAGGAGTCCTCAAAACTGTCAAGGTCATTTAACACAAAGAAATGCTGAGCTACTGTCACTGCTAAAACACCCTAAGTCAACATA
>NW_007735667.1:12943-14378 GCF_000696425.1 Galeopterus variegatus
TTTACTTAATAATAATGTATCAATATCAGTTTATAAATTATAATAAATGTACCATATGAATATAAAATGTTAATAATAGAGGGAAACTGGGTTTGGATACATAGGTATTCCCCGTTCCATCTTCACTTTTCTGTAAATTTAAAACTTTCCTGTAAATTTTATCTAAAATGACATATTTTTATAAAACATTCTTTACTAATTTAATTGAATATATTTCTCCATAGCTGCAGAATAAACAGAACTATGATCTAGCTAAGATAACAAAACAGAATAAAGGTATCATAATTAATTATTTTAGATTTAAATGAAGTCTAGTTATAAAAATATAGAATATAAAGACCTTTACTATGTAGTAAATACTCACATTGACTTAGAAAATGTGAAAATATAAAATTACATAAGAGGAATCAGGAAAGGCTGTTTTTATCATAACTATACACTTATGACACTATTCAGACACATTCTAGGTATCAAGATTTATGTCATTAGGTGAAAATGTTTACGTGAAAAGTTTTTATTTATTACATTTTAAAACAGGATGAGAATTAATGGTATTAACATATTGTGTTTAATATTATATTTAGTTATATTAATATTATATTTAGTCTTTGGCAAAACAAGGAATCTTATAATGCATATTTAAGTTTATTATATTTTATTTTAAATCATAGTAGCTACAATGTCAGGAAACTGCTGCAATATTTTGGCTTCAAATTTTCTAAGGATTTGATGGAATATTAAGCTTATACTCCTTGTGTTTTTTTGTTTTTTTATTTAGAAAAATAATAGATGACAGAAAAAAATCATTGAAATATACAGCTCTTCTTTTTGTTCTATGGACTGCTTATAAAAACAGAAATATCCACACTTCAATTGAAAAATCTAAGATGAGTGGTAAAGTCAGCTTACACCCACAGATTTTCTCTGAACTCAAGCATATTTTTGATCATATTTAAATCTTTTTTTAAGAATGCAGTTCCCTGGAAATGTTTATTGTTGTGAGTAAATGATATTAGGTTGTTTTATTCAGTTGCACCCAACTTCAGTTTTGTGCTGACACTTCTGTCTAAGCTTAGCTAATGAATCATGCTCTGTAGTATGTAAACAACACATAGTCCATTGTTAATGAGAAGTGGAGGGAAAAGACATTCCTTCATGCCATTTTAATTGCATCATCATTTTATTAGGTGACTTATTGTTAATATCTGCCTATCCCATAGTTTTGAGAGCGTTCTCAAATGATGGATATTAAATATATAATCAACTCTCAGAAGACTTTATAAGATTATTTTCTTATAAATTACAGTATATTTTGATCTACCGAAAATTCTTTGTAATAACCAGTTCAGGCCATTGATATTATTTGTAAGAAAGTGACAAAAACTTGCAGTACCATAAATTCTGTTCTAATAAAATAAAATATGCCCATTAAAAT
>NW_007735667.1:14534-15953 GCF_000696425.1 Galeopterus variegatus
TGGATATTAAATATATAATCAACTCTCAGAAGACTTTATAAGATTATTTTCTTATAAATTATAGTATATTTTGATCTACCGAAAATTCTTTGTAATAACCAGTTCAGGCTATTGATATTATTTGTAAGAAAATGACAAAAACTTGCAGTACCATAAATTCTGTTCTAATAAAATAAAATATGCCCATTAAAATTTTAACTATGAGTGACAGGCCATGCAATTTTCCATTCATGATGAGTAATTATTGTTATTAATCTGTATTATAAATACCCTTCATGCTATGCAACTTTATTTTCAGGTTAACAAATACCTGCTCAGAATTTGTATCCGTCAAGATTGTTTTGCTTGTGCTGCAACAGCATAACACTTTAAAATTTCAGTGGCTAAAAAAATTAACACAGTTCATTTCTTGCAATGCAAATTCCACCTTGGCTCAGCTGGGTACTTTCTCTCATCCTCACTCTCAGCCTCTGCCTTATGAGTCTCCACTCTGCATTGTTGTTCACCATCTCAGAGGGGAAAAAAAAACAATGAAGGATCTCACAGCAGCAACTTAATGCTCCAGCCCAGAATAAGACATATCACTTCCACCATCAACATAATGACCAGCACTAATTACATGACTTCACCCAAATGCAAGAGAGAATGTGCTCAGGTCCCCAAGACTACATCTAGCTTTGGCATTTCACTAGGAAGATTCACAGAACTCTGCATAGAGTTATAATCATGCCAAGATTCATTATAGTGAAAAGATACAAAGCAAGATGAAGAAAAAGAAAAGATATATGGGTAAACTGTGGAGGAATATAGGCACAAGCTTCCAAGAATCCTTTAACAGTAAGGTCACACAAGACATGTTACTTTCTCCATCAATGAGTTGTGACAACACATGTCAAGTGCTGTCTACCAGAGAAGCTTATTAGAGTTTCAGTGTTCAGGGTATTTGTTGAAGGTACCCTCTGCTTAGAATATACAAAAATTCCAGTTTCACAAAAGAGAAACAGGTGCTCAGCATAAATCATATTGTTTGCTTAATCTGTCTAGGCACAGCAAACCACCATTATGAGTTAACTGTAGACTAGGAACTCTTGGAGAATCAAGTTCCAAGATACCAGCCCAGGCCCAACCTTGCAAGCAGGTTATTCTAAGAGTAGTAGTCTCAGGCTTGCTGTGTTAACTCTTTTCTACACAGGCAGTGAGAGTGTTTAATCTCCACTATATCCAGAATAATGAGAGAACTGAATTCAGATAATCATTGAAAGTCTCTTCTTTACTATTATTAATCATAACCCTAAGGAGAGTTAAAGTATGACTATATAAATTCACAGTGTTTAGTATGAATAATGTATGAATAATGCTTTGTATGAATAATGCTTTAGCAAAACATTGTAGAATTTTTTAAGAAAAATCAAAAATCTT
>NW_007735667.1:17511-18895 GCF_000696425.1 Galeopterus variegatus
AAAATAAGAAACAAAGATGTAAATTAATAAAGACATTGATTTTTAAATACAAGAGCACATTTTGTAAACAATCTAAGTAACAAATAATAGGAGAATGGGTAAGTAAATTAAGGTATAAGTATACATATGATGTATATTATGTTGTAATTAAAATTGTGTTTTCCATACTTTTTAAGGCCACAGAAAAATGATCAAATATAATGCTAATTTTAAAAGGCAAATACAAATTTTTTATACAGTCTTATCCCACTTAGTTGCAAAAGATAAGAATACTGATTCTTGTAAAATAACAAATATTAGAATGACACAGTCATCATGTGGGCAATGATTTTTTCTAGGCATTGAGATTATGTATTCATTGTTTCTCATGTGCATCTCTATATTTTTTAAACTATTTACAATGATAATATATTACTCTCAAAATTACAAAAAGGAAAATAGATGGTATTTTAAAAAGTATAGAAAATTTAAAGTTGAAAGAAAATTATCTTAGCATGAAATGACAGCATTTAGAATTGTATAGTAATAAACTTGGTGAGGATAATGACATTTATGAAACCAGGAACAGACCCTCGATTTCCCCCTAGCTGTTTCCCTGACCCCAGTCAGAGTAGGCCTCAGCTGGGGAAAGAAAGAAATAGCTAAAGAAAAAAATCTGCCTGACCAAGCATGATGGGCTGAGTTCCTAGGAGTAACAGCAAAGTTTGCTTAACAATTAGATAAGAAAAGAGTTAGTTGACCATGTACTTTATTTAGGCTGCACATGATTTCATGGTCACAAGATTTTTATTACTTAACAGAAAGTCTGACGATAATATCTGTGATTAACCTTGAGTTGTTTTAGAGACCNAAATCATTCCTCTGAAGCATCATCAATTATATATACTGGCCTTACCCCTTTCATAAGGATTTATTGTGATAGGCACTAGATCAATATTAGAGAAAGGCATGTACTTTTCTTCTCATCTCCATTTTTTCTTGTTTTCTTCTTTCTTATGCAGAGCTTCTCCGCATGCATATTGCTCTTCAGATAGATTCTTAAGAAATTGTCTGCCCAATCACTTCATGACATTTGTACATACATGTGTAAATCTCATGGGTGAAAATAATGTAAGCTAAAGTTGGTAATCCATATTAACAGTAAGATATTATACCCCTTTCTATAAGGTAAGAAGAGGTTTTTGAAAAATAATACTTTTCAATGTTGGTGAGTTGCAGTGAGACAGATCCTAATACATAAGTGGTGGAGATAATATCGGTAAATATTTCTAGATATTAATTTGGCGATCTACATTCAAAGATGCTCATCTCTGAATTAATAAGAAAATAAGAAACAAAGATGTAAATTAATAAAGACATTGATTTTTAAATACAAGAGCACATT
>NW_007735667.1:19594-23936 GCF_000696425.1 Galeopterus variegatus
TTTTGGAAATAGTAGTGCTGATTTCACTAAAAGCCAATCATATTCCCAAATGACTCCCAAGCCAATCAGATTCCCCTACTCATGATTTTGTTCTATAAATGCTTGAGATTTTAAGCCATCGAGGAGTTTGGGTGTTAACAGAATTAGCTGCCTTATTCTCCTTGATTGGCACCCTTCAATATTAAACACTAATCTTTTCTACTGCAAATCTCGTTGTGAAGGCTTATTGGCTAGACTGCACAATGGGCAACAAACTCCTTTCAGTTCAGTAATATTTAGAGAAAAGATTTAAGAGAATGTGTGTTTCACTTACAGTTATAAATTTCTACACACCATAGTGTCTGTATCTGCAACTTTTATATAATGTCTGTCCTCTATTTCTCTAATATTCATTCATTTAGACCTATCTAGCGACTTTAAGAATCTAAATAAAAAACAGCATAATTTTAAATTGACAGAATGACACTAAAAAGCCTTCAAATAATTAAGGAGCTAAAAAAAATTAAAAAATGATTCTGTGGAAACTTTACATGCTTGAGCTCTCTGCATATCAACTTCTAATTCCACGCAAATTAAGGCTATTAATTTACACTAGCACATCTTTCTCCTTACAAAAATTGGAAATATTTAGAAACTCCTTAATGGACTAATAAACATTTATTGGAGTCTACCTTATAATCATTACAAGTGGATGAGATGCAAACATGAAACTTTTCTCTTATCTACTAGTTAATCATTTCAACCTTTTTGTTTGCCTTGAGGGTCAATATTCTTCCTAATAAAGACTAAGGTCATATCTAACTATCAGCACTCATTAGTCAGTGATGGATAAAAAGTAACTACATTAAGGTAAATTAAATCCAATATGACTAATTTACCTTATTTTTAAATGTCTTAACATATTTAGAAACTCTCATCTTTTCTTCCTCCTGTCCAGCCATTACTCTCTATGTTTTAAAACAGATAATGTGGAGTGGAGTGGAGTGGAGTGGAGTGGAGAGAAAGAGAGAGAGAGAGAGAAAAAAAATCTCTGTCCTTTTTCAACGTTTAAGAGAGGACAGGTATAGAAAGAGAGAGAGAGAGAGAGAAAAAAAATCTCTGTCCTTTTTCAACGTTTAAGAGAGGACAGGTATCAGCTATAACAATACAGAAAGGAGCAAAAATAGTTTCTTTGTGGAGGATAGCAGCAATACTCAGGTTGATGGAAAGCTTAGTAACACAGTGTTTAGGCTCTTCCATTATGAAGAGAAAATGACACTGAACCCTGAACCAGGACTTGACATATTCATCGTTGATTTACAGTTACATCTGTGGAGGGGAAGGTCAACATGCTGAATAAGCTGCTAATGTGGCTCAGGGAGAAAGTCATTTGTGGATACTATAACTTCTCATCATTTTAGGAGCAAAGAAAATTTGGAAACCAGAACTTGACATTTGCAGAGAATTATTATAGTGCTAAAGAGTTCAAAGTGTTTATTCTTGATTCCTGGAAAATAAAGTGCCTATTGCTCTGAAGTTTTCAAACAAGATTGCTGTAACAAAGTTTAATCAGCATTCAATCAAAAATACTCACATTGAGGCTGAGGCTGGATAACTAAATTTTGGAAGATTCCTCTTCTCAGGCCTTTTGTAACAAAGGCAAGTGAAAGAATGTTAGGACAAGAAAGAATTTAAGTGTTTTCTTCTAAAATGTATCTCTTTGGCATGCAAAACTTAAATAGCCTCCATTTTTCCACCACAATGCCTTCATCAGATTTATGATAGTTTTTTGACATCTCAGGAGAATCTCAATCTAGAGTCCTTTGAAAACACACACACACGCACACTCACACACACACACATGAAAGTTAAAACTAAGTTTTCTTTCCAGAATATAAAGAGTCACTTGTAGTAGCTTTTTTGGCTACAAATTTCAGCACAGAAATCAAGAGGTGTTAAAGAAAACCAAAAATATTTTCCCCCCAAGTATACTTCTTTGACATATCTCAAGATGGATTTTCATAGGGCCTGCAGACAAGAAGAGCCCTGAAAAGCAGTAATTTGTTGGGGGGCATTGCATCTTAGAAGAAATAAAGTGAAATAAATAGCAGGCACAAACAGGCTTTCTCTGAGCTGCATCTGCCCCCCGCCCTTGTCTGAATCCAGGAAAAATTAACTGAGTCTAACATCTTTGGCAGTCTGACAGAGACACTATTACTACAGGCTACCACCTATTCTTTCTAAGAGCTGCTGCCTGTGAGGTTTNCCTGTCCAGCCATTACTCTCTATGTTTTAAAACAGATAATGTGGAGTGGAGTGGAGTGGAGTGGAGTGGAGAGAAAGAGAGAGAGAGAGAGAAAAAAAATCTCTGTCCTTTTTCAACGTTTAAGAGAGGACAGGTATCAGCTATAACAATACAGAAAGGAGCAAAAATAGTTTCTTTGTGGAGGATAGCAGCAATACTCAGGTTGATGGAAAGCTTAGTAACACAGTGTTTAGGCTCTTCCATTATGAAGAGAAAATGACACTGAACCCTGAACCAGGACTTGACATATTCATCGTTGATTTACAGTTACATCTGTGGAGGGGAAGGTCAACATGCTGAATAAGCTGCTAATGTGGCTCAGGGAGAAAGTCATTTGTGGATACTATAACTTCTCATCATTTTAGGAGCAAAGAAAATTTGGAAACCAGAACTTGACATTTGCAGAGAATTATTATAGTGCTAAAGAGTTCAAAGTGTTTATTCTTGATTCCTGGAAAATAAAGTGCCTATTGCTCTGAAGTTTTCAAACAAGATTGCTGTAACAAAGTTTAATCAGCATTCAATCAAAAATACTCACATTGAGGCTGAGGCTGGATAACTAAATTTTGGAAGATTCCTCTTCTCAGGCCTTTTGTAACAAAGGCAAGTGAAAGAATGTTAGGACAAGAAAGAATTTAAGTGTTTTCTTCTAAAATGTATCTCTTTGGCATGCAAAACTTAAATAGCCTCCATTTTTCCACCACAATGCCTTCATCAGATTTATGATAGTTTTTTGACATCTCAGGAGAATCTCAATCTAGAGTCCTTTGAAAACACACACACACGCACACTCACACACACACACATGAAAGTTAAAACTAAGTTTTCTTTCCAGAATATAAAGAGTCACTTGTAGTAGCTTTTTTGGCTACAAATTTCAGCACAGAAATCAAGAGGTGTTAAAGAAAACCAAAAATATTTTCCCCCCAAGTATACTTCTTTGACATATCTCAAGATGGATTTTCATAGGGCCTGCAGACAAGAAGAGCCCTGAAAAGCAGTAATTTGTTGGGGGGCATTGCATCTTAGAAGAAATAAAGTGAAATAAATAGCAGGCACAAACAGGCTTTCTCTGAGCTGCATCTGCCCCCCGCCCTTGTCTGAATCCAGGAAAAATTAACTGAGTCTAACATCTTTGGCAGTCTGACAGAGACACTATTACTACAGGCTACCACCTATTCTTTCTAAGAGCTGCTGCCTGTGAGGTTTTATTTCCATAACAAGACCTCCTTTACTAGTTATTCCTTTCCTCTTCTCCCCCTCTCATAACCTGTTTTGTCATGCTCTGAGCCCATTTTCTTTCTGCAACCTCACAATGGTACAAAACCTTCAGTCATCTGGCCCTGTCTTTGAGTTTTTCTATTTTGAATGACTCCGATGCACATGTAATAAAATTTTGCAATGTAATAAATTTGTTACACAATTCTTTCATTACCTGTCTTTTATTATAGGAGTGTTGGCCATAACCCCTTACGATGGGGGAGAAAGGGATCACCCCACTCCCATTCCTATAATTCAAGGATCAAAGATAATAAAAGAATAAAGAAATAATTTAAAAGGTGGTACTTCTCTTTATTGTGTTTATCTTGATATGTCACCCAAACCCATGAGATTGTAGGGGCCAAGGGAAACTTCCCCTTCCCCCTGAAGATCTACTGAGTATCAACTGAAAAATGCATTTTAATAAGATAAAGGTATAACAGACTTATTTGAACATTGTTGTACATGACACAAGAGGCTTCAGAATGAATATCCAAAGATTCAGGGACAACTGCCCATTTTTCTGCTTAGACTCTATGAAGCAGGGACAGTCATGTAGAAATGTAATTGAACAAAAAAGTGTGATCTAATGCTAATAGACTGAGTGGGGAAACTCAGCAGGGCCTGTCTGTTCAGATTCTTCTTGGCCTTTCTGTTTATCATCCTTCCCTCCTGGATATGGGAAAGGACTCTTTCTGGAATGGAGGTCTTATGACCTTCAATCAGAAAAGGTAGGTTAGAGGGCCGGCCCGGTGGCGCACTGCTACAGTGCGCTGCTTGGGAAGTGCGGCGGCGCTC
>NW_007735667.1:25755-26217 GCF_000696425.1 Galeopterus variegatus
TAATTGTTTTTACTTTTAATCATTGACTATATGATTTTTTTATACTATATGTTCTCAACACCATTGATTAAATAATATATCTCTTCAAAATTTATTATACCATATTTATAATATACAAAATTGTCATATATATTTGGAATCATTTCTGAAATATCTATTCTGGTTTTTAAGATTTATGTACTCATATATCAGGCTCACACTTAAAAATTATATTGGAAGAAAGCATGCCTGGGGTCCAAGGCAGGAGCCAAAGGCAGCCCCCCTCCACCCAGAAGCAGGCAAGGGAGTGCACTGAAAACACCATTTCCACATGGGTGACCCACTGCAGCCACCACCACCACCAAGGTTGCCACAAAAGCAGCTTACTGTCACAGAAATATCCACAGCCACTGTGCAAGTGGTCCACTGGACACTCAACAGCATTGACAAAAAGAGAGTCACCAGCAGAGATTAGAAAAAGAG
>NW_007735667.1:26833-28750 GCF_000696425.1 Galeopterus variegatus
CTGCTCTACCAGATGCAGATGTCTGCTCTACTGGACAACAACCTAGAGATATTAGAAATACAAAACTCAAGAAAATATGACACCACCAAAAGAATATAGTAATTCTCAATTATCAGACCCTACAGAGCAGAGAAACATTGAAATGACTGAGAAGGAGTTCTGAGCAACAATCTTAAGGAAACTCACTGAGATACAATAAGACTCAGACAACATAATGAGAAAAAAAAATCCAGGATATGAAGGAGGAAATTTAAAAAGAGATTAATACCTTAAAAAGTCATTTAGCAGAACTCATAGAACTGAAATATTTGTTCAGTGAAATAAAAAAATGCAACCAATAGCTTAAGGAATAGGCTAGAACAAGCAGAAGAAAGAATTTCTGACCTTGAAGATAGTCTTTTTGAAATAACCCAGGTGGACCAAACAGAAGGAAAAAAAGAATTTTAAGAAATGAAGAAAATCTAAGAGAGCTAGCAGACAACTTTAAACACATGAACAAACAATTCTTGGGTGTTCCAGAAGGGAAACAGAAAGGAAAAGGTACAGAAAACCTATCCAATAAAATAATAATGGAAAAGTTCCCAGGTATAGGGAGAGACACAGGCCTTCAGATCCAGGAGGCTTAGACCCCCAAACAGATTCAACCCAAAACAATCCTCCCCAAGACACACTATGGTCAAACTGGCAAAGCTCAAAAGACAAAGAGAGAATCTTAAAAGAAGCAAAAGAAGAGCATTAAGTCACCTATATGGGAGCCCCTGTCAAAGTAACAATAGGCTTCCCAACAGAAACTCTACAAGACAGAAGAAAATGGGATGATACATCCAAAATGCTAAAAAAGAAAAAAAAAACCCAAACCTGCTAGCCAAGAATACTATATCAAGCAAAGCTAACCTTCAGTAAGGAGGGAAAAATAGTGTATTTTCCAGACAAACAAAGCTATGAGAGTTCACCACCACATGACCAGCCCTACAAGAATTCCTCAAAGAAGTCCTTCATCAGGAATCTGAAAAATGATAACTTCCACGAATACACAGAAAGAACAAAACCCACTGATAGAACAAAATTGCAAATGAGGAAGAGAAAGAAACTAAATCTTACCACTGAAAAAACCATTATGAAAAGGTAATAATAACCCTGCTTTATTTCTGATTTTAGTAATTTCTGTCTTCTCTCTTTTTTCCTAGGTCAGTCTAGATAAAGGTTTACAAACTTTCTTGATCTTTTTAAAGAACCAACTTTTGGTTTTGTTGATTTTCTCTATTGTTTTTGAATTCCCTATTTCATATATTTCTGTTGTAATCTTTGTTATTTCCTACTTTTACTCACTTTCGGTTTCGTTTGCTCTTCTTTTTCTACTTTAGAGTGAAGAAAAGTTTTTCAGGGGCTCTTCAGCAGATCTCAGTTTATTTTTGAGATTTTATTCATGCCTAATTTTGAACTAATCAATATCATATGGACAAATAAAGATTCAACTCATAGGATGGGAAAGGTCTCAGCCTTCACTCAGCCAATACCTGAAGGAGATTTCTGTTCTTAAAAGAGAAGGGGTGAACAGACTGTTGAGCAGGTAGACAACAGAGTCAGCAATACTTAATTTAGGGGGACTTGAAGTTAAATTTTTAAGTCTTTCTTTCCAACGTCAACACATAGCATTCTACTTATTCATGTCTTTCTTATATAGCCTGTTATAGGTTTTGTTTCCCTCTATAGGACTGAAATACTTCTTGGTGCATTTTTTCCTTCCAGAGATTTATCTTTCAAGTCGTTTTATATATATTATGTATATCATACATGAGCATATAATAAATGTATAAAATATAAATAATAAATATATAAATGTATGAATAGAAATGCATAAATTACACATATACTAGATATGCACACATTCCCACACACACGTATATATGTATGTAT
>NW_007735667.1:29171-31291 GCF_000696425.1 Galeopterus variegatus
CATACATGAGCATATAATAAATGTATAAAATATAAATAATAAATATATAAATGTATGAATATAAATGCATAAATTACACATATACTAGATATGCACACATTTCCACACACACGTATATATGTATGTATGAATATATGTCTACAGCATACTTAGAAATGTTCATGCAAAGTTTCATATTATCCTTTAATTCTATTTTTCTATGAACTTTTTGAAGTATCCACATATGTACAAATATATTGATGTAATGTATATTACACACATTTTAGTGTAATCAACCAAAAAATTGGGGAAACTGACTGCCTGTAATATGCTTTTCTGCTGGCTAAACATGCTTTTAGTGTTGACTCTGACACTTTCTAACTAGACATTTGGTACAGAGAACCTGATTTTAGAGTTAAACTTGCCTCGCTTTGAATTCTAGCTTTACAATTTTCTCAGTACATGGTCTTGATCAGGTTAGTGAATCTCTCTGTGACTGTTTCCTCATAAATAAAATGGGGTGATAATATTATATACCTTGTGGGAGAGTTAGGAAATTGGGGAGATGTGAGAGTTAATCCTCACAAAACAGGTGCATATAAGTTGTAACTGATTTTGTTTTCTTTTTTAGTAATAATAGCAATCCTTTGTCTCACTTTCCTAATAGATCTGTCTTTTTTAGTTTGCAAACTTATGAAAACAATGAGATGTATAAATGTAGTGATTGAGAAAATTTTAAGATAATATACTTCATAAGAGTGTAATTGAATATGACAATTGCTGTAATGGGATATTAGCCACATTCTGTGGGAAGCCAAAGCTTCACTTTTTGGAGAAGTCAGGAAACACTAGACAAAACCAGTAATATTAGGGCTGTTACTTAAAAAAAAAGTGTATTTAAACAAAATAGGTCAAGTTGAAGGTTTTCTATTTTTTTCTTTTTCTTCAGCTTAAAGCAAATGTGTAATTTTCTGAAAAATCTAACTGAGAAGAAACAGTCTAAGTTCTCCACTAGATAATGAATATGAAACTCTCAAAATTGTCTGTTATTTCTTCTGTAAGTAAAAATATACAATGAATATGCTTGAGATTTGAATAAGATAATTTGAAATTTGGGCCTTAGCGTATAGTATGTCAGAATTTTCTATTCTGTTTATAAAGCATTTTTAATAGAAGCTTTCAGAAGGCGAAATGAGAGAAAAAAATCTGCTTAATCCAAGTCTTTAGGTCAAGCATTAGTAAGAGCTGAAAGGCATTCATATTGAAATTGTGTTAAAAAAAAAAAAAGCACATTTAGTGCCGCTAATGACTGAAAAATGAAAACAAAAACATAAACAAACTGACTCTGCATCACAATTTTCTTCTGTTTGGAGCAATTCTCTTACCTGTCCTTTAGGAAGAAGGCATGGACAAAAACACTGCAATTGCTGCCGGGCTTTGGGCCAAAAATTTATGATAAATCTTAAAATGTTTTATTTGTAAGTTTAATAATCTCCACGCTATATTCCAAGAACAGCAGTCCCCTAGAGAAGTGTCAATCGGGCTATCAGATAGCCTATTTCCTCTCTGAGGAAGATATGACTTCAAAAAGTCCTTGTAAAAAAGAGAAGACAAACTAAAAAGGCAGCATGGCGGGGGGGGGATGTTGGAAAACCTCTTAAAAAAAAAATCAACTGAAATTTTTTAGAAAAGGTGGTATCACTACTATGCTTATATCTGTAAAACATTTCTGGTTTTTTATGTTCATAATACATGTGAATAAAGTAAAACAAAATGCAAAATAAAAATCTTAGACCTTTTGGAATCATTGTAGAAAGTTAAAAAATCACATGAAAACCTGTCTAGCCTCTGAGGGAAAAGTGACTTCTGTGATATCATAGGAGTTTTAGAATTTTTCATATATTTCTTTTTACCAATTCTTATTAAATTTTGCCAGAAAATATTTACTGTCAGTAGAATCTAATCATTGAATGGGGCACCACATAATACAAAAACTCCAAAATGTGGACACCATAAAAAACGAGCAAAACAGTAAACAGACAGGCTGAGTAGGGTTAAACATCAAGTCTATCTGCCCATCAAAAGTTGTAGGTTGAGTCAACAGAAGACTGAGGGTTCTATTAATGTAGTTAAATATGGTT
>NW_007735667.1:32139-34237 GCF_000696425.1 Galeopterus variegatus
AATTAAATTATTTAATTTATGTAAAGTACTCATTGTGGCACATTGTGAACACTCACCTAGTATTAGCTATTATTACTATTTCTCCTGGGATTTCACTTTCCTTCTGTCTTTGCCTTATCATAAGACTACCAAAAAGCAGACAATACGAATCACACAATACTCCCATTGCAGCTGGGAAGCAAAATGTGACTGCTTTCTGTTATAGAAAAAGAGAGTCAAGTCATTATCACTATTATATCGGAGAAGATAAAATAAATGCTTATGTAGAGCAAACATTCATAAGATCAAAAAGAAAAAAAGGCCCTGCAAATATGAAAATTTACAATAGCTAAAATGTAAAATAAAAAGAAATATAGCATCTAAAATTAGCATCTTAGAAAAATATCGATACTATAAAACATAGATGCTAAAATATAGCATCTAATAAAAAGAAATATAGTATCTGAAAGCCAAATGTAACATAAGGGGAAAATTAGAAATATTTTACATATTCTATAAAATAGCTTAAAATATGACTTAAGATATTTTAAGAATAAAATAAAACACAGAATAAAAGGAAAAATGACAATGCAAAAAAATAAGTTAAAAGCCAACATAATCCTATCACAGAGCTTAAACTGAACTAAGAAGTTGCAAAGAAGAGAGAATAAATGCTTAATTACAGACATAGAAGAAATATTAAGGTAATGGCAACAAAGGTAGATTAAAATGACCATTAAATTATTGAAACTTAAAGACAGATAATTATTCAGATTTAAAAAAAAAAAAGCAAACCAACCAGGCTATATTATCATTCAATTCCAGAAACTAAAGGAGCAGTGCCTGTATCTGAGAGGATGCGTTGAGCCAATGGACATGTTGAGGAATTATAAAGGTAATAGTCAACAATTTTTAAAGAAGGAAATACAAATGTACTTCAAGAAGTTCAGGGAAAGATAGAATTAAAAGATAATATGAAACTTTCTATGAACTTTTTGATGGATCTTCCTACAACTAGAATATGTTGACTATGAGCATTTCTGGCATAGATGAAAAGAACTAAGGAACTTCTTGAAGAACTGCTAGTCAAGTAAAGGATGAAACACAGTAATGAGCTCAGGAGTAAAGAATAAACAAAATTACAAGGGAAACAGGTGAATAAGTTTGAGTATCTAACAAATTCCTTACAAGAATTAGCACTGTTTTGAAATTAAATGTTATAATTAGAGATTTGTATTTGGGTATTAAATTTTTGACATCGTAAAATAAAAATAATTATAAAAAATAAAGTGGTTGGGGAGGAAAAAATGAGAGAAAGTAGGAGAAAATAAAAGTTTTAACTTTCAAAGCATTATGTCAAAGAGTATATATAAATTTTTAAGTGAGATTCAGAATAAAGTCTTCTTCAATGTATTTTTTTTTTACATATATAGGCTATTTTTCATAAATAATAGATTTTATAATACCTACATATAAAGATCAGACATTTCTTCAGTTTAGTTTTTTTTTTTTTTTTTGCTATGCATATACATGAGGTACAAAGCTTACTGTCACCACTTCTGCCCAAGATGTGATGGCCAGATCAATACTAACAGCATGCCCATTATCACAAATTGAAATTATTCCCCATATTCATCTGTCTGGCCAGGACAAGGGCTACTGGGAGGCTAATGTCGTGAATCCTGCTCACAGTGCCATTTGTCTCGCTCTTAATCCTGTTCATGAAGCCAATTGTAAAGCTAGGTGACCAAGCTAGTTGCCAGGCTCTTTTACCTGCTAGTAATCCTGCTCCAGCTGGGCCAATGGTTGAGCTAGGGTTGGGTCTGGAGCTCCCAGACCCCTCAAGCCCATTTACAGACTGGATCACAAACCCCTCACATGCCAGGCTGGGTCACCAGACCCCTTCACACAGGTCTACGAGCTAGACAACAGGCCACATGGTCCTTGGAAGCTACATGTCTGGAAAAACACGGCCACACAGGGGGGTGCCTGAGGCAGTAAAACACCAGCCAAAGCGGAGCTGTCTTGCAGGCACCTGTGCTCCACCCACACACACACAATGTTTACTGAACTGCTCTGAGCCTGCTCAGAGGCAAGGGGAGCCTGACCAAATTGTTCC
>NW_007735667.1:34983-35571 GCF_000696425.1 Galeopterus variegatus
AATGTTTACTGAACTGCTCTGAGCCTGCTCAGAGGCAAGGGGAGCCTGACCAAATTGTTCCATTTTCCCAACATCACCACCCAATTAATCCCCCTTTCCCACCCCACTCTACAGCCCAAGGTATGCTCTCTCTCCTCTCTGCAAGTCCAACACACCATTGTGGTTTTTCTTCCTCCTTCTTTTTCACTTATGAGTGAGGACATATGGTATTTTTCTTTTTGTACCTGGCATATTGTAAATTGCATAAGAACATGTATGTATTTTGTAAAAATTAAAACAATTTTACAATAATGACAAGGCAATTAGCTGAAGCAAATATGCACAGGTCATAACGTTGGACCTGTGTCATGGAAATTGTCATATTCATTATGGGTTTTGGGTCATGAGAGTTATCATTCTCTTCTTTATATTTTGTGTATTTATTAAATCTAAAACACTTTAATGTGTCATAAAATAAATTTATTTGATATATTCTTAGCAATAAAACAATCTTCATAATTATTAACTATTTTAGTAAAGGTGTTTACTAAGAATTTCTAGTGATTTCTACTATAATTTCCTCAGGCCTTCAGCCACATGTATAAAAAA
>NW_007735667.1:35829-37562 GCF_000696425.1 Galeopterus variegatus
AAAAAATGTTCTGCATGTCTCTAGTTTTCTTTCATGTAAAGTGTTATAGTGCATGCCTATTACTTTAATTTCATATTTAATTGAAATACCAAGAAACAGTAATTATTACTATTCCATAATTATTATTAACATAATTAAACAATGTGCAAAAAAAATTGATACCTTTATTTTCTTTCTCATTACCTCTCATCCATGGTATGGCAGTGGAAAAGTTTTAGTCCAATTCAAAAATGTTTATTTCATTAAAATACTTCAAGCTATACCTTTATGCACAATTATTTGCATATTTATCTCCTCTAGAAAAGGAAGCAGAGAACTTTTACCTCATTGTGATGTAGGAGATAAGGGAGTACCCTTTGGAAGAACCAATGAATTTTTTCTCTTCTATACATATTTGTCTAATCTTTTGAATGTCAGGAGTTGTTATTAATCCCCAATGCAACAGAATTTGGAGGATGTGGCCTTTGGGAGATGTTTATGTTGTGAGAGCTTCACCCATTATGAATGAATTAATGCCTTTATGAAAGAGTTTGATGAATGGAGTTTGCCTTTTTGCTTTTTATTTTTTTGTATTTTTGCCTTTCTGCCTTCTGCCTTGTGAGGACACAGTGTTCCTTTCCTTCAGAGGATGCAGCATTCAAGATGCCATTTGGGAAGCAGAGAGCAGCCTCACCAGAAACCAAACCTGCTGGCACCTTAATCCTGGACTTTCCAGTCTCCAAAACTGTGATAGGATAATTTTTTGTTCTTTATAAATTATCCAGTCTGTGGTATTTTGTTATAGCAGCAGAAAATGGGATAAAACATCATTGCTTCATACTTTTCAGTGGGGTTGTCACCTCATTATTTCAGCAGAGTCTATTATAAGTATGCAAGAAATAGGTCAGGAACACACACAAAAAAAACAGAGGCATAAGTAAATAAATGCTATCCAAGCACTCATTATGGGATGGTGGTGCTGCTACATCTAGAGGTAAAGAAACAGTGCACCAAAAAAGCAAAAAACAGTGGACAAAATTTACACAAAACATTTATAACTGTATTGATAAAAGTATGCATATAATTTAAGAGGGACATCTTAACAAAATACAACTGATAATGATGACAAAATAAAGAACAGTAGTATAGAAGGTATAAACTGCATTCATTATAGATTTATAATCTCTGAAAATGCATTTCCTCAGTTATTTTTATTCCTTTAGGTACATTAATCTTGAATTATGCAAATTTCAAAACATGTGATGGGTGTTCTAGCATTTGTTTATTTTTTAAAATTTATTCATTTTAAAAAATGTTATTGTTGAAACACTAAAATGCTGTGTTTAAAGATACAGGTGTTAAAAAGAAAATGCTATTATTTGTAGGCATTGATTCCAATCAGGGTCTACAGTCCTTGAATTGCAAATCAAGACTTAGTAAATAATATTTTTAAATAAAAATTGTGATAAACAGAACATTTTATATTGAAAACATATTTCCCATTTTTTTCAAACATTGAAAGTTTCAGTCCAAAAGTTAAGAATTGGGAAAGAGAGAATATAAAATTAAACAAACATAATGTTTCTTGGTGTTATAATTTCAGGTGCAAAAAATGAATGCTGATATCCCGTCTCTTATTTGTAAAGATCACAATGGTACAGTTATAAGAGAAGTTGTCATATATAATTTAAAATTTTGAGACACCGGAGACTTTTCAGACCCAGGATGCAGGTAGAACTGTTCTTCCTTTGTAA
>NW_007735667.1:38091-42565 GCF_000696425.1 Galeopterus variegatus
TAAAGAAAAGGCTTGAAAAAATAATAAGTAATTGTAAAGAAACATAAAAGTACAAAAAACAGAGACTATACTTTAGGTAATGTCAAGGATTTGTTTATTTTTATAAATTTTCTTTTGCTTTACCAGCGTTTTCTTTATAAAGACCCCAAATTTGCCTGTTAGAATTTTATCTTTTCAAAATTTCAACTTTATAGTTTTATATAGCATACAAAAATTAACTATAGTAGAGTGTATGTGTATATACACTCACAGATAAAAATAGAAACTATATAGCATATATATGGCATACATACATAGGGATACATACAGGTACTTACAAAAGTACTTCAAAACCTCATGAAATATGAAATTAAAAGATAACACAATATTTTTTATGAACTTTTTGAAGACCCCCTAGTATATGCATGTGTGTGCATATATATATATATATTCATATGTAATGTTTTAACTCCAGAATATATATTCAGTCATTCTCAACAATTCCTTTAATTACTTTCATAAAGTCCTGACTTAAAAGCCTCCCAGTGTTTATTTTTAAATAGAATGAGTAGAAAGTGGGTTTATTTACAGGATTCTATTTTGATCAATTTTGTTCTGCCCAGGGGGGGTTAGATATTAATATATCATAGTTGCTCATTTCCATGGATGCAATAGTTTGTCTAATTGGAGTATAAATGCCTTCTCTTAAATAGCCACATTTTTTCAAATTATCTACACATTTTCTAAAAGTAATCTTCAGGTATTTTTAAAATCTTATGATAGATTTTAATTATTTCCTATTCTGATTGTGACATAATCACTAGTTTGGGAAAGGTGAAGGTATGGAATGAAAATGGAAAGGATCTAGTGGCACTTACACCTCGCAGGGATAGATGATTATCTACAAGAATACCACACATTTATTTTTTGATGCAAGTTTAGATTAGTTAGCCTATATTATAAATATGTTACTAGACATACTTACAGAAAGTCCTCGGGAATAGAACAAGGACAAGGGGGGTGGGACAGATTCAGAATCATTAGCATCCCTCATATGCTATGTAAACTTAGGCAAACCCTTGACAATCTTGGGATTTCATTCCACATCAGTAAAATAAGAGTTGAAGTTTAATAACTTATCTCTGTACATCTGAACATTGTAATTAATTTGTCCAAAAAAATTAAATTACATTGGTTTATGAAGTCTAAAAGTTTGGCTTTTACCATTTAAATTTTATCAATCTACTTCCTTCCTAATTTTTTTTTAAATTAGTAGTTATCTAGTTTACTATTTTGACAAATTTTTTATCATCGTGCATTCTTAATTTTCTTTTAACTGTAATGGTTATATATAATTTCTCCATGCTATATCATAAAATTCTTCACTCTTAGAAATTTCATCTAAACGTATGACTATTTCCCAAAACTTAAAGTATGTGTGAAGGATAATTAGAGTTCTAAAACTTGTTAAAGATTTCACATTTTGTGACCTCATTATGTGCGTTCATCACCATCATCAATATCATAACCATCAGACTAAATTTTGTGTACGTATACATATAGAGTTTGTTGTATATAGCATGTATATATGTACATATACACATACATATATATGTATATATTTAGTATACAGGAATGCTTCTTATTTATTCTGCATATATTAATTCCTTTAGTCCTCATAACAAACCTTTGTGTTAGACACTATTGGTATTCTTTTAGAGATATGGACGCTGAGGTCACAGAGTTAAATATTTGCTCAAGATGATACAGCTATAAAATGGCAGCTATTCATTTTGAGTACTCATTAAATTTGTATAAACAGCATTCTTAGAAGGAAAATCCTCATTATTTTCAGGAAATTGAAAGCAATGTCATTGACTCACTGTGGCATCACTGGTAAATCACAAGTCTGTATAGATTTCAGATTTCTGAGCTATAAAATGTGAAAATTGTATTAAATCATTGTAAATACCCGCTATAGCTTTTATAAGTTGGTGATTTTAGTTCCTGGTTTTTTTTAGATTCTAGTTAGCAAAAATTATTTACAGTAACTTGGACTAGTTCTCTTTTCCCCTTGTCTAAGGCTTTACAGGACAGTCAAGTAGAAAAATATGCACTTACTACCCTCAGTTTGTTAATATAGTTATATATTCACACATTCATTTAACTATTCTTTCTTGACCTTCACTTATTTATTAAATACTCACCCTCATTCAGTGTCTTTGCTGTTCACTGGAGTATATTGACATGGTACTATCTACTAGGGGATTTCAATATATGCAGGAGGCAAATAATAATTAACTAATTGCACCAGCAATTTTACAATTATAAATTAAGTGTTATGAGGACAAAGTGCAGAATATGAAAGGAGCATATTAAAGCAAGTGCAATAATGATGTTATGCATATCCAAAGATAAGTATATGAGCTGTACAGTCCTGTTATGAGGAGAATCACTAAAGTATATATATTATTGAGATAGACTATACAAAAATTTACATTTATATATAGAAACAGCTTCTCTCATTTAACCACGTCGTTTTAGTACCAAAGGTTTAATATTAAAATGTTTAAGACCAACATCAGCCCAGGGTGGATTAAGTTATGCTGTGGTAACAAGCAACTCAAAATCTTATTGATGTATGATACTAAATATTGATTATTCCCTCACATTAAATGTCCATCAAGGAGCACATTGGGGATATGCTTATCATTTTCACTCAAAGACTGAGGCTCATACAGGCTCCTTCTCAATAAGTGTGTCCATGTTGACCATGACAGGTGGGAAAGAACGTGGCAAATGATGCATTAGGTCATAGAGCATTTGCCTAGATATAACACATGCTATGTTCAGTTATTTCACAGGTCAAAAAAATCACTTNTTCCGAACTACCATCAAATGAGATGGGAAAATGCAATCCTATGATGTATGCAGAAGGAGAACCTGAGTGTTTATGAACTGTGTGACAAGTACCACAAAACACAGCTGATATGAGAGCTTTGAATAAGGGTAAAATAAACCTGAATGAGAGTGTGAATATCCCATTGGCGACATTAGCATGGGTTGGGTTATAAAAGGAGGTTGAATTTTGTTTAGAGAAGAATAATAAATTTCTATTTTTATTTCTTTGAGCATCTAAGTTCCATTATTTAAAATGGCTTTTTGTGCACCTGATAAATATTTTATTCATTCTTAAGTCCCAGATCACATATCAGCTTCTCTGGAAAGTCTTCGCTGATTCCCCTAAGTTGAAATAATCACTCACTGTCTGTGCAATCTCTGTATGATTTTCCCGCTTTGCATTTATCATGCTTAATTGTCATTTATGTATCTGCGGTCATCCCTAACNCTCCTAAGAAGAAAACAATTACATGTACTTTATCTGCATATGAATATATTAAAAGATAAGGTTTCTCTAGGTTCATCTCTTAGATGAATTTTTCATTTTTCTTAATTAACGTTACCTTAAAATTAAAAATATGACAGTTTAGCTAACCACTGATTGTAATATGTAAATAGGAGTTTTAACTCAATCAGTGTTATATATGCAGAGCTGAGAAGAATAATCATGGAACAACTTACCATAATTACTCAGTTGCATCAACAATCTTATTGAAAAGCAAGTTAATTTGATTTGAAGTTATTGGCCTCTAGGTTAAAGTAAAAGTGGGCGGGAAAGTATGTTTGCCTGCTTTAAGTTAAGACAGTAAATGGATAAATGTTACACCAACAGGAATAAAGAATTCATTTCGTTTTTATAAGAAGTCACCTCCTCTTTTTCACTGTAAAGAATATGTAGCTTGTTTTTGGTTCTATTTTAAAAGACTTAAATGTAAAATTAGACCTAGTGTAGGAAAACTTTATTGTAAAAACATTGCAAAGACAAGCAGGTCCATTCAGAGCATAGTTGTGATTATGTAATGAGGANATGGCTTTTTGTGCACCTGATAAATATTTTATTCATTCTTAAGTCCCAGATCACATATCAGTTTCTCTGGAAAGTCTTCGCTGATTCCCCTAAGTTGAAATAATCACTCACTCTCTGTGCAATCTCTGTATGCTTTTCCCGCTTTGCATTTATCATGCTTAATTGTCATTTATGTATCTGCGGTCATCCCTAACTGGATGACATGGTCCCTGAGTGCAGAGACTTTATTCCTCTCTGAGTCCCCAGAATGTGTCATGGTACATAGAACACAGAATATTTCCAACTCAGTCTACTTTATTTATTGTATACTGTGAGTAATGTTTTTAATAACAAAACACATGAGACTTTTTAAGGAGAAAGGGACATTAAAGACTAGAAAAAGGTTATGAATCAGAAAAGGGAAAAAGCTGTTTCAGGAAATTGTTACAGATGAAATGCAAAGGATACTCCGGAATCAGATGTGTTAATTTTATAATCAGAACTACAGTACATTTTATTTGTGGGGAAGAGTTATTCTTTTGGAGTCAAGAGCAACTATCAAGTTTAAAATTTAGAAAACTAATTTGT
>NW_007735667.1:44170-68907 GCF_000696425.1 Galeopterus variegatus
TAAAAACATTGCAAAGACAAGCAGGTCCATTCAGAGCATAGTTGTGATTATGTAATGAGGAAGTAGACGGCTCCGAATGTTGCCAGTCTGGACCTCAGTTATATCACATCTTCACTGAAATGGCTATTGCTTTAGTATGCTGTTCAACAAGTAGGGATTAATAAAATGCATTCAGGGTAAAACTTTTAAGTTTGAATCTTTTATTTTCGTGCCTCAGACGAAAGAGACAAGTAATTCAATTGGCTTATTTTTAAATGACTAATTGCTTTTCAAGAGCTCATTCTCATCTTAAGAAAAACTCTTGAATTTTTAACTATGCTTGAAAAGCTATGCCATTCTTATGGCAAAGAATCACAAGTGAAACTGTCAGTAAAGGGGGGAAAAATCTAAACCATTAGTCGTAATGAAAAACAAAGGATTGGCTGAAATTAAATTATAGTTTAATGCAGATTAAATGGTTTTGTTCAGCCATGTCTGCTAGAAAAAGAATGAAGAATACAACATGAAATAAACTCATCTGCTTCCTGCAGGCACTCTGTTAACTCCCGGAGGGAGACAGATGCATCTGCACAGGACCAAACAAGTATATTAACTTTGTCACTAGCTAAGCTTTGGTCCCAAACTTGATTTAGTTGCTTGAAACAGTAACTGTATGTGAATCACAGAGACAAATTTGGATCTCCAATCTCTGGATGAAATAAAATCAAGTTGAGTGGCTACTTTGACCCATTTCCTGCATGTCTTCACCCCAATTTGGACCTCAAAGACAATGAAAGATGAAGAAAAGAGCATCAAGGTCAAAGAGAAAAATTTTATCTCTAGGATTTAGGACAGAAGATTTAGTAACTCTAAAAAGCCTCCAGAGATAAAACCTGATTTTTAGGGATTACCAGGTGGATAGCGACTTTATTAATTTCTCCGCATGATATAATATGTACCTTGGGTTAAGGTAGGCTACCTGAGAATCAGGTACTCAGATCATTCCTTCATATCTAATTATTACCAAAGTAGTGTGTGTGTGTGTGGGGGGGGGTGTATACAGATGTCTAATTTTCACAGCAGCCTTTGATGAATATACAATCCTTTTCCCCATTGAACTACTTTGGCACTTTGTCAAAAATAAATTGACATTATATATGTGGTGGTATTTCTCACCTCTATTCTGTTCTATTTTATATCCTTATAACCACATCACAATGTCTTAAATACCTTATAACAATTGTGGAGTGTAAGTCTTCCCACATTGTTCATTTTTTATCAAAATAATTTTGACTATGTTAGGTCTATTGCTTTTTAATATAAATTTTATAATCAACCCCAGTTTACAAAAAGTCTATTAATAATTTTATCAGGATTGTATTGAATTTACAGAACAATTCACGCAGAATAACGTATTATGAACATGGAATCTCCATTTACTTTAGTGTTCTTTATTTTTTCTCACTAATATTTTTATGCTGTCTGTTCTCCCAATACGTGGTGACCAGGACCCTATGATTTTTCAGTTTAGAATTATTATTGAACACAATTTGTTAGATTTATATCTATGTAATTTGTTTGTTTATAATATTGCAAATAGCATTGCATTTTTTTAGTAGTTTCTGTTTGCAATTATTCATTGTAGGTATGTAGAAGTAAACTTGATTTTTGCATATTAATCATATATATTGCCACATTGTTAAAGTCACTTATCAGTGCTAATTAATAATTTATTTTTGTTAATAATTTGGCATGTTCTATGTAAATTATCTTGCTTTCTGCAAATAAAGACAGTTTTACTTCTTTCCAATCTGAAGACCTTTTATTTCTTTTATTTGCCTTATTGTTTGGAATAGAAGTGGTGAGAGTAAATATCTCTGTCTTTTTCCAAATCTTAGGGCAAAGGCATTCAATCTTTCATGATTAATTATGATGTTTACTACATAATGTTCAATTATGATGTTTAGTTTTTGGTACATAACTGTTAGTAGGTTGAGAAAATTCTATTCTATTTCGAGTTTGCTGAACATTTTTTTTTTTCTCCCTGAATGGATGTTGAATTACTTACATCAAGGTTATTTTCTCCATATATAGGGAGGGTCATAATTTTTTCTCTTTAGTCACTTAATAAATTCAGTACATTGCATTAATTTTTAAGTGTTGAACTAACTTTGCATTCTTAAGATAAAACAAGTTTGGTGATAATATTCATTTTATATATTGCTAGATTTGATTTTTAGTTTATATTTTGTTAAGGTCTTTTTAATCCATACTCATAAAATGGTACTGGTTGGCGGATATATTTTATATTATGTCTGTATCTGGTTTCTAGTTATTGCTGACTGTATAAAACACATTAAAAAGTATTTTATCATTGTAAATTTTTGAGAGTTATTATAGAAATGGTCTAAAATATTTAACAAAATTCACCAGTTAAGCAAATTGGACCTGGAACTTTCTGGGGTTTTGCTGTTGTTGTTTTGTTCCTTTTTTATCTTTGAGGAGGAGAGGGATTTAATTAAAATTTAACTAATGTAATAGATATAGAGATATTCACATCATCTACTTCTTGAGTGAGTTTCAGTAGTTTGTTTTCATAGTATTTGGGTAGTATGACTATTACTGACATAAAGTTGTTTATTTTATCCCCTTGTTATACTTTTAATGTCTGCAGAATCTGTAGTGATGTTTTCTCTTGTTTCTGACATTGTATCTTCTTTTTTACACTAATCTGTCTAGGCGTTTATTAATTATGTTGATCTTTTCAAAGAACAAACACAACATTTTATTGATTGCCTATATATATTTGTTTGCTTTCTATATCATTGATTTCTGCCCTAACGTTTATTTCCCTTTCCACTTTGTGTTTAGTTTGCTGTTCTATTTCTAGTTTCTTCAGGTGGAAGCTTGAGTTGTTAATATGACAGTTATCTTCGTTTTCTAACTTAAGTATTTGATTTAATAAATTTATCCCTAAGCATTGCTTTAATTGCATCCCACAAATTTTGGTGTTTTCGTTTTCATTTCAATTCAAATTTTTTCTTTCTTTCCAATTCATTCTTTGATTGATGGGTTACTTAGTATTGTTTTTAACCCACAAATATAGCCAATTCTCATTATTCGTGGTTATTAATTTCTGTATAAGTCATAGTGAACACGGAGTTACCAAATACAGAATCATTACTCTTAGGGGAAATACATGAAGTGACTATGTGTATTTGTGTGTGTGTATCATGTATCTCACATAGATTGCAATCTTATATACTAAAAACAACTTATTCTTATTCTACATTCTTTATATTACAAAAGAAGGAAATTAGGTTCAGACAAATACTAAATTTGAAATGCAGTCCTCATCCAGCTGATCCCAGAACTAGATCGTCTTGCATCTCTTTATAAGAGCTAAAGTAAGAAGGAAGAGCATCATAGACTAATATTTTACAACTCTTCACATGTTCACAAATGACTAGAAAAGTGCTGTGGGTATTGACTTGGGGTTTACAAATAAATTTTAGCAAATTTGGGATCTTCAAATAAGAGGATTGACTGTATGAAACAGTTTGCTATTTTACATAAATTGCTTTTAGGCATTTCAGATTTTTTTTCAGAGAAAATACTTTGGATGACTTTAATTCTTTAAATGTATCAAAAAAAAATCAAGAACATCATGTGTCTTCCTAAATATTCCTTTGTGTATTTTGAAAAAAATATACTTTTATCTTGTTTGTAAGTGTTCTATATTAATTGACAAGTGGTTTGATAATTTATCAGTTTTTTTGTTTTTGTTTTTGTTTTTTTACTACATGGAAGGTTTCCTGTTCTATGTTCTGTCATTTTCTGAGAGAGTGCTGTCAAAATAACTCACTACCATTGTGGAGTTTCCTATTTCTCATTTCAGTTTCATCAACTGTTCCTGTGTGTATTTTGATGGGCTGTCCTTAGGTACATATAGAATTATAATAGCTATATCTTCTTGCTTAATTATTCTCTCTTCCTATGCAAGGCCCCTTTTTATCCCTAAGGATTTTACTTGTTCTAAATTTTAATATTAATATAGCCAGTCTGGTTTCCAGTTTTCCTTTACTTGATTATATATATATGTGTGTTGTGTGTGTGTGTGTACATACACACACATACACACATGAGTATATCTTTTAAAAATACATGAGTATATATAAATATAATACATATATTTAAAATGTACAATTGGTGGTTTTGACATATGTATAAACTCATAAAATACATCACCATAATCAAGATAATAAATACATCAATTGCTACCAAAAGTTTCCACATGCTTCTGTTTAATCCATGTTTTCCTCCCCTCCCCTACATCTTCCTCCATTCTTAAGCAACAGCTGATCCACTTTCTGTCACTATAGATTAGTTTGCATTTTCTAGAGTTTTATGTGGATTCATATGCAATGTTACTTTTTTTAACTGTCTCATTTACTCTGCAATTATTTTGATATTTATTCATGTTTTCGAGTGTATTAATAGTCCACTCCTTTTTATCGCTAAATATTATTTCATTATATAGATATATTGTAATTTGTTTAATGTGTCGATTTCTTCAATTATTAATGTTGATGACCATTAAGATTGTGTCAAATTTAAGGCTATTACTAATAAAGGTCATATGAATATTTATGCACAAGTCATTTTGCAGTCATATGTTTCGTGTTTCTTAGATAAATCACAAGGACTGGAATGTGGAATAAACTAAAAAGCATATGTACTTCACAAGGCCTGGTTTTCAAAGTCTTGCAGTTTTAAATATTGATCTTGCAAGGACTGGAAATTTCCCTCAGGCTATAAGTCTCTGTTGCAAGATAAGGATTGTGGCACAGCAGGTTGCTGTCTCAAAGACAGACTAGTTACTGATTGTTATGTAAAGATACTAAGAAATTGCTATAGGAAGGAATGTTTGCTAAGATCAAACTGTTGTTGATAGGACCACTTAATTGTCTACTGGAATGTCATCTGGATTGTTTCACTGAAAGTTACCAGCCTCTATTGTTAAACTATAACCCCACCTATGTCTCTTCCTGTAACTTCCTGGTCTAGAAAATGAATGCAGGAAGAGAACCCCAATTCAGTGTTAATTTCCCAAGGAAGGGATGGCTCTTGCTTGAGCATCCCAAGGGAGATTAACCACTTCGGGGCCTCTCACTGCTCAGAAGAGATGGGCTTTGAGTAATCCTTTCATCTCCGTCACCCAGGGGAAGTGGGGTGACAAATCCATGGGGGTGAAGCAATGCAAAGCAACACTGGAATGCCTAGATTTTATGGTAGGCTTATGTTTAACTTTATAAGATACTCTCAGTCAGTTTATTCTAATGTTTGTATCATTCATCACCCTTTTGGTAAACATTCATCTAATAGTGTAGGAAAATTTCACTTAATCCACATACTCACCAACATTTGGTATTTTCAGCTTTTTATTTTAAATTTTAGCCAAGAAGATTTTTGCATTTTCATAATGATTAATAATGTTCAGTATATTAGTCTGTTTTCTGTTGCTTATAACATATTACCTGAAACTGGGTCATTTATAAAATTGGTACCAAGAGAGAAGTGTTGCTGATAACGAATACCTGAAAATGTGGAAGCAATTTTGGAATGGGGTCATAGGCAGAGATTGGAAGAATCTGGAGGAGCAGTTTAGAAAAAAAAAAAAAACCTACATTCTGGTGAGGGCTTAGAAGACAAGAAGACCAGGGAAAGTTTGGAGTATCTTAGAGACTGGTGAAGTGTTGGTGACCAGAATGCATATAGAAAAATGAACAGTAAAGACCATTTGGGGGAGGTCTCAGATTAAAATGAGTAGGAACTTATTGAAAATTGCAGCCCTGGGTAGCAAGCCTGTGGAGGGCACCCTGGGCTTGTTCCCCCAAACCATTCTGTCTTCCTAGGCCTTGAGGCCAGTGATGGAAGGGGCAGCCTGGAAGATCCCTAATCCTTTGAACAACATTTAATGCAGATTCTTTGCTTAGTGCGCTCATATCAATAAATTCATCCTGATCCAACTTTATGTTCTTTCCACCATTATCACATACCCTTAACATTCTTTTCCATGCATGTTCTCCAGACTTCTGCTTATATATTAGAAAACTCAAATAGTTCTTTTGGAGTATAATGGATTTTCCTCTTTCTTAACACTGTCACAATGAGGATCAAGTGTCCAACACATGAACATCTGGGGAACACGTTCAACCCATAACATTAAGCATCATTTAAAATGCTTATTTGCCATCCATATAGTTTTCTTTGGCTGTTCAAAACTTTTTCCATCTTTTTTATTGAGTTGTTTATTTACTTATTTTATTTTCCATGTCTGCAGCCTACCTTTTCAACTTTTCAGCACTCTCATTTGAAGAGCAAAATTTTTTAAACTTTTGATGTCCAATTCATTGATTTTTTAAAAACTTTGTGCTTTTTGTGTTCTAAACATGAAGTATTTGCACATGTAAGGTAACTACAATTGTAGAAGTTTGTATGTTAGGTCTTCCATGTAGTTATATGATCTACTCCAACTTAATCTTGTAAAATAAATGTTTCAGTCCCTCCATCCCTTCCTTCTTTTCTTCCTGTCTTCCTTTCTCTTTTCCTCTTCTGTCCTTCCTTTCTTTCTTATCCAATTTTTCCAGCACCATTTGTTTAAAAAAATTGTCTTTTTTTTATTGAATTGCCTTGTCACAGATAGAACTGCCATATGATCCAGCAATCCCTCTGCTGGGTATATACCAAGAGAAATGGAAATTATCATGTTGAAAGAATTCCTGTACTCCCATGTTTATCATAGCTCTATTTACAATAGCTGAGTTGGAACCATCCTAAATATCCATCAACAGACGGAAAATGCTGTATGTATACACAATGGAATACTACTCTGCCATAAAAAGGAATAATATTCTGCCATTTGAAGCAACATAGATGAACTTAGAGAAAATTATGTTAAGTGAAATGAGCCAGGTACAGAAAGAGAAATACCACGTCCTCACTCATAAGTCGAAGCTGAAAAAAAGAAAAAAAGGAAAAGAAAAAAAAAGAAATATATAACAATCACTATAATTACTTGAACTCTCAAAAGGAGATAAGGGAACTGAGGACATCAGAGGTGGGAAAGGGGGAGTGGGAGGTGGATTAGGGAGATATTGTTAAAGGGCCATAAAAATGTTTATATTATATAATGACAAAATAAAATAAATAAATAAAATAAAATAAGATAAAATGTTTTTAAAAAATCAGTTGATGGGCCGGCCCAGTGGCGCACTGCTACAGTGCGCCGCTTGGGAGCGTGGTGGCGCTCCCACCGAGGGTTCGGATCCCATATACAGACCGGTTCCCACTCACTGGCTGAGCGAGGTGCGGGTGCGACACTGAGGGTTGCGATCCCGTTGCCCGTCCCGGTCCGGTACGGGCATGACACTGAGGGTTGCGATCCGTTGCCGGACACGAAAAAAGACAAATTAAAAAAAAAAAAAATCAGTTGATGAGATATGTGTGGACCTATTTTTGTTTGGATTTTCTAGTCTTTTTTTCATTAATCTGTATGTATTTATTCCAATGTATCATTGCCCTAATTACTTTTATAATATTGTTTTAGCTATTTTAGTTTATCTTTTCATATAAGTTTTAAAATATGCTTGCCCTT
This sequence comes from Galeopterus variegatus, assembly GCF_000696425.1. NCBI lineage: Eukaryota > Metazoa > Chordata > Mammalia > Dermoptera > Cynocephalidae > Galeopterus > Galeopterus variegatus. The sequence continues at coordinate 51,807 of NW_007735667.1, forward strand.
TTCTTAAAAAATTTGCTTGGGATATTTATTGGAATGCATTAAATAGATGAATCAGTATTTCTGCAAAATACTGAGTCTTCTGATATATGAATATATATGGTATATTCCTCTTTATTTATAACATTTATTTTTTTCCAGCAGTGTTTTGAAGTTTTTATTGTAAAAACTTGTATATATTTTCCTATTGTACTATAAAACTCCTAGAGAAAACATAGGGGAAACAATTCAGGATGTAGGACTGGGCAAAGACTATGAATAAAACTCCCAAAGAATAAGCAAAAAAGGAAAAAATAAACAAATGCTATTATATCAAACTAAAAAGATTTTGCACAGCAAAGCAAACAATCAGCAGAGTAAAAAAACAACCTACTGAATGGGAGAAAATATTTGCAAACTATACATCCAACAAGGGATTGATATCCGGAATATACAAGGAATACAAACAACCTCACAGTAAAAAATAAAATATCTCCATTAAGAAATGGGTCAAGGAGCTGAATAGTCATTTCTCAAAGGAAAACATACAAATGGCCAACAGTTACATGAAAAAGTACAATCTTATTTTGATGCTATTGCACATGTTCTTTTAAATTTGTATTGCTACCAAACAAAATACAATTGATGTTTGTATATTGACATCATACCCTGCAAATTTTTTGATTTTTTTTATTACCTGTATAGTACCTTTTTGTACATTTTATGAGTTTTACACACAGATAATGACAGATAATGATGTTATCTTCAACTAAAGAAAGTTTTATTTCCTTTTTTTTTTTTTTTTTTTTTTTTCAATTTACTTGAAGTGTATTTATTTTACCTTTTTTATTCCCTGGATAGAACCTTCAATAAAGTGTTGAATAGAAATGGCGACAATGGGTATCCTTTCCTTAACCTAATCTTAGGGGGAAAACAGGGAGCCTTTCACTATTAGTATGATAGATGGAGATTTTTCATGGATGCTGTTTATTAATTTGAGGAAATTCTTTTATATTTGTTTACTGACAGTACTACAGATCCTGCATTTTGTCAAAAAAAATTTTTCTGCACTAATTTATAAAATAGTACAGTACTTTTAAAATCCAGTATTATGGTGACTATAATTGATGGTTTTCAGATCTTGAATTGACTTAAATGGTCTCACGATGCATTATCCTTTTTATACATTGTTGCATCTGATTAAAATGTAAATAATAATTTTTACACCTATGTTCATAACAGATATTTTTCTGTGGTGTTCTTTTCTTATAGTGTGTTTGTCTGGTTTTTTTTGGTATCAAGATAATGCTGGCCTCATAGAATTATTTGGCAACTGTTTCCTTTAATTGAATAAAATAATTTGTGTAGATTTGTTGTTATTTCTTCTTTAAGTAGGTAGCATTGACCAGTGAAGTCATATGGGCCTGAATTATTTTTTTTTTTGATGAAAGGTTTTTTAACTACAAATTCAATTTATTTAATAAACATAAGACTACAGATGCTTCCAACTTAACCATGGTTTGACTTACAATTTTTTGAATTCACAATGGTGCAAAAGCAACACACCTTCAGTACACACTGTACTTCAGGGACCCATACAGCCATTCTGTTTTTCACTTTCAGTACAGAATTCAATAAATTAAATGAGGTATTAAACACTTTATTATAAAATAGGCTTTCTGATAGATGATTTTGCTCAACTACAGGCCAATGTAATTGTTCTGAGAACATTTATGGTAGGCTAGGCTAAGCTATGATGCTTGGTAAGTTAGGTGTATTAAATGCACTTTTTCAACTTATGTATTTTCAATTCACAATGGGTTTTTTGGGATGTAACGCCATTGTAAATTGTGGAGTATTTATATCATCTATATCTTATCTGTATATTCTTGAGTGATTGTTGGTAGATGGTTATGTAATAGAGTTTGTCAATTTTATGTAAGCCGTTTAATGTATTGGAACTGTATTTTTTATAATAGTCTTTATAATCCTTTTAATATATGTAGCATAACTGATAATTTCTTCTCTTTCTTTTCTGACAGTGGACATTTTTGTCTTTTTTTAAATTATTCTGGCAACATATTCATCAGCTTTACTAATGATTTCAAAGAACACTTCTTTGTTAGATTGATTTTTATTTTATTTTTATAGTTCAGTAATTTCTGCTATTATACAAATCATTTTCTTTCTTGTGCATACTTGGAAATTAATTTGCTCTTCTTTTTCATCTTTCTTGAAAAAAAGGCCTAGGCCATTTATTTGAGATCTTTATTCTTTACTAAAATAGTGTATAATGCAATAAATTTTCTTCTTAGTATTGCTTTAGTTGTATGCTACAAAATTTGATATGTTAATTTTTCATTTCCAATAAATCCCAAATCATCTTTAATTCCTTTCTTGATTTACTTTTAGACACAGGAATTATTTAAAAGTCTATAATTTCCAAATACTTGGAGTTCATAAAATATATCATTCTGTTATTGATTTTCGTATGATTCACTTATGAGCCGAAACTGTACTTCCATTCTTTATATGACTTAAAGCCCTTTAAATTTATTTATACTTATTTTTAGCCTCAGAGTATGACATACATGCACATTCTGTTGTCATTGAGTAGTGTTTAATAAATTGATATTTATAAATAGATCAAGTTGGTTGATTGTTTGTATCTTCCATATGCTTCCTGTTTTCCTGTCCAGTTATTCTGTCAGTTTTTGAGAAAGTGTTATTGATATCTCTGACTACATTGTGAATTTATCTATTTCTCTGGTCTATTAGTTTTTGAAGTGGTTTGTTATGTGCATAAATGCTTAGAATTAAAATGTCCTTTTGATGAGTGTCACCTTTATCATTATAAAGTTATCTTCTTTATCTCTGATAGTATTCTTTTTTTTTAAGACTCTTTTGTCTGATACTAATATAAGCAATCTAACGTTCTTTTGATTAGTATTAACATGGCTTATCTTTGCCTGAACATTTATTTTGACCTGTTTGTCTTTAAATTTAAATTAGTTCCTCATAGATAGCATGTTTCAATCTTGCCTTATTTCCCCCCAGATATGAAAGTATTTTTATTGAGATGTTTAGACTTCTTATCTTTAGTGTAGCTATTGATATGTTTAAATTTAAATGTACTACCTTGCTAATAGTTTACTATTTGTCTATCTTTGTTTCCTTTTTTAAAAAAATCTTTTTCTGCCTTACTTTGGATTAGTTGGTCAATTTTTATAATTAAGTTTTGTCTTTTGGTGTTGAATTATTAGTTATAACTTAATTCTTTATTATTTTTTGTGTTTCTGACCCATATGGTGTTAATGTCCCCCAGCTAAAGACCATCAGAAATATACTCAAGAAGTTGACCCCAGTCAAGTGTCAACTTGACTGGGACTTGAGTTGCCCAGATACTTGGTTAAGTATTATTCTGGGTGTCTGTGAGGGTGTTTCTTGTTGACATTAACATTTGAATTGGTGGATTGAGTAAAGCAGATTGGCCTCCACAATATGGATGAGCTTCATCTAACCCACAGGAGGGCTACGTAAAAATAAAAAGTCACCAAGAGAGAATTTGCTTTTTCCTCCTGCCTGTATTTGAGCTGGAACATTGGTATTCTGAACTCAGTCTAGTGCATACACCCTCAGATTTCCTGGTTCTTACTTAAGCCTTCCGAGTCAGACTGTAACTATACCACTGGCTCTTCTGGATCTCTAGATTGCAGATGGCAGATGGTGAGATTTCTTAGCCTGCATAATTGTGTAAGTTGGTATCTTATAATGAATCTGTTCTGTTTCTCTGGAGAACCCTGATTAATACAGCACTTTTAGTGGAGCTATAGGATATGGTTATAATAACTGCGATGATGTCCTTGTCTACTAAGTCTATCATTGATTCATTTCTTGATCTGTTTCAATTGATTGATTTTTCTCTCAGTAAGTCATTTTTAAAATTTTTTGCATTTGTGTGAATTTTTGATTGCATGCCAGATATAATGAATTTTATCTTGATGAGTATTGTATATTTTTGTACTCCTTTAAATAGTCTTGAGCCGTACACTGGCTTTACTGTTATTTGGAATGAGTTTTACCCTTTTGAAGCTCCTTTAAAGCACCTTCTAACAGAACCAGAGCAACCTTCACTCTAGGGCTCATTTGTTCCACTATTGAACATCTTCTGGTGCAATATCTTATGCCCTGTGAATTAACAGATTTTTTTTCACTATGGCGTGTGAAAACACAAACTATTCCTGACCCTTTGGAAGCTCCACTATTTGTTCCTTCTATTCTTTTTTCCCCCAAGCCTTGCGTAGTTTCTTCAACACTTCGCTGTGTTTTTACTCAACTGTAAATCCAAGGTAAACCTCGTGTGGATCTTCAGAGCTATCTCTTCGTGCAATTCTCTCTTGTCCGGTAATCTGCTCTGCACTCTTGCTGCATGACCTGCCTAGAATCCAATTCCTTCTTCTCCACTTAGGGAAGTTGCTGGACTCTGCTTTGTTTCCACCTATTGTTCTGTGTCATGGGGATTCTCCAGACAGTAGGCTGGGATACTGTTTGCCTAACCTCATTTGTTTATCCTTTTTTAGAGATCACTGTTATGTGCTGACTTGTGTCCAATGTTTGAAAACCCTTGTCATATATTTTGTATGTTTTTTTAAGTTGTTTTAGAAGAGTGGGTAAATATAGTACATGCTACTTGTTTATCCTTTTTTAGAGATCACTGTTATGTGCTGACTTGTGTCCAATGTTTGAAAACCCTTGACATATATTTTGTATGTTTTTTTAAGTTGTTTTAGAAGAGTGGGTAAATATAGTACATGCTACTGAATCTTGTTCAAAAGCTCAAGCCTTCCTATTTTTCCTCTCCTTTTCTCTCTTCATACATCAACTTGGAAAATTTCAATTAATTTGTTTTAAGTACTCTGCTGTGTCTAATCTCATGATAAGCCCTTCAATGAAATTTTTATCACTGATTTGTGTTTTCACATATATAATTTCCTTACACTCTTCTTTTTAGTTTTAAATGTTTACTAGATTTCCTATTTGTTCAGGTACATTCTCCACCTTATTCACTAGGTCTTTTAAGATGTTCTTTATTATTTTTTTAATCCCTGATTAAGAGTTCCAACATCTGTATTATTCTAGGTTCTGTTTCTGTCAGCTGTTTATTTCTGGGGTTGCTTTTTCATCTTTTTAAAAATTTGTTCTTTTTCTTTCTTTTTTTTTTTTTGGTATTTCGTATAGTGTTGCATGCTGATTATGGAAAAGAACTGTAGAGAATGAGGTAAACAGAATTTAGGTCGAGAAATGAGTAGACCATTTGTTTTTTTCTAGCAAGTAATGATGGGGGTTGTATCAATTTGGTCCACAGATGAACTGGAACAGCATTTTATTATTAACATATTTACCTATATTGGAACACATACTTTTAAATTCCTTAGGTGAAAGGCTCCTGCTGTCTTTGTGTATGAAATATTGTCGAAGACTTAAACGAGATTTTAACTTGTGGTAGGTAGTTAGAGTTAGGCCAGATCAGGTGACCTATAACTACCTGCCTGACATCATTTCTTCCCAACAGTTATCTTTTTTTTAATGTCTAATCATATTGAACCTTGAGTACATTATGCTGTGTGAAATAAGCCAGTCACAGAAAGACAAATACTGTATGATTCTACTATATGAGGTATTTATTGGAGTCAGAAAAATAGAAGGGTAGTTGACAGAGGTTGGGGGGAATGGGAAGTTATTGTCTAATGAGTATAGGTTTCAATCTTATAAAATGAAAAGAACTATGGACCTGGATGGTTGTCATGGTTGCAGAGCATTATTAATGTATTTAATATCACCAGCGGACATTTAGAAATGGTTAAGATGGTAAATTTTCTGTTATGTGTATTTTACCATGATAAAAAAAATTGGAAGAAAAAAAAAATATATATATATATATCTTGATCTGATCTTAAAGTGGTGCCAAGGAAGTCAGAAGGTTTTTCTTTTTCTTTTTTTTTTTTTTCCCTGTGCTCCTGCTCCATCCTCAGCTTTCAGCAGGCCCTACAAGACTTCCCCAGAAAAGGAATATACCTTTCTGCTCTTGATCCTCCCCAGCAGAAGATTATTGTGGCTTGATGGAGAGATGTTTCCTGATTTCATTGTAAGTGTAAACTCAAACTCAGTGTAAGACAAACTCTGTGCCCCTGAGGCTTGAGTGTGGCTTTCTCAGTACCAGTGCTCCTAGCTCTGTGACAACCATGTATTACCTAATCACATGGTAATTACCTGTGGTTTATTTTGAATGGGAGATAATTTACTGTCTTTTCCCTAATGATTGTAGGGGACTATAGAGTTGTGGTCACCATCTGTCCTGTATCATCCTTGACTGGATTCATGATTTAAAAAAAAAAAAAAATCCAGATTCGTATAAATTATATGAGCAATTGGGGAGATTTAAGTGTAGATTTTATATTGTGTATTTTATCAATTTGAATTTTTCTGAGTGCTTAAATTTTATATTAGTTATGCAGAAAAACGTCCTTGTCGTTAGCAAATACAAACTGAAATCAAGGTAATTATGATCTGTGGAACTCACTTTTAAATGGTCTCACCAAAAGAAAAAAATGTATGCCTAGCTAAAAATGTACATATAAATAGAGAGAGTGGGGGAATAGGCATGGCAAAATGTTAATAAATGTTGAATATAGATAAAAATTACATAAGGTTTAATGTACTATTCTTTTAACTACTTTGAAAATTGATATAAAAAAAGTTTGGAAAATATAATACCTAGCTTCCCTGTAGAGAATAATAGATATTTCATGAACTATAACATATTCTCATTCAGGCATACACAATAGCTATTTGTTACATACAGTCATGAAAACTGTAGAAATAAACTTTCACAAAGAAAATTGATGAATGCATTAATTTATGTAGTCAATTTACATTTACTGAACTTTTGTATTCTTGAATTATCAATGCCCTCTCTTTTTTACAGACCCCATAATAGTTGATTACAGCTGACACAAAAGCTTTTTGCAACACTAGTTGACTAAAATAATAAAATCATGTTTATGAATTTACAACATATAATTTAATGCATATTCTGTTAAGTAGATGTGGTGTGACTACATTACATAAAAATAAACATGTGAGATTCTGTTTAAAATTACAAAAAACATTATGGGAAGTGGAAATATTAAAATCCAGAAACAGAATAGTAGAATTGTTGTTCTTGCCTAGAAAACAGAAACACTTTTATTATCACTTCAATGACCATTTAATAACCTACTCTGTGCAAGACAAACAGGTAGGTATTGAAAGGTTGTAAAGATTAATAGGTCACACTTAGCTCTTAAGGTGATGAGTGGCTTATTTTTATCTCAATATCTTGGTGAATATCTTGAATTTATTTGGAATGTTTGGTTGAAAATTTAAAACTAATTATTTTGTTCATCATTTTTTTCTCCAACAGGCAAATTATATGTTTCGAAGCTCTGCCTCTTTGTAACTAAATATATTTTTTTGCTTTGTTATCCTTTGAAGGGAAGAAAACTACTTGATCCATTATTAAGCTGACATTGTGCTCTTCAAGGGAAAATCAACTCTCATATTTAGGGAGTCGTTTTATATTCCAATTGCCATTTCTGTGGACTAATTTTATCTGCTATTATTCTGTGATCATATGAAGTCTACATAATCACAGAGAAAGCATGTTACTTTTAGACTAACAAATATATTTTAAATGCTCTTTTAAAACATTTAATTTCATTAAAATTACATGAGCATGTAAGACATTTCTAATGTGTGCATTAAAATGTTGACTAATGATGACATTTGTGATGGGGTGTTTATCTTTTATCATATAACAAAAATGCAGAAATTCTAATACTCTCACTCAGAAATTTGTTATTTATGATACATTATTAAATAACAATTGTATAATATTCTAAGCACAAAATTTGAGATATTGAGAGAATTTTCTCAAGAAGCAGTTGGATGTATTTCACGCTTCATTGAAACTGCTTTGAAATTGCTCTAAATAGGATTATAAGAGATTGAAACACAAGCCCACCACTTCCACCAAAGATTTTAAGCTTTTAGTAATAGAGTTACTACATAAATGCCATGGTACAGTACGATTCCTTTTTATTTAAAATCTACCCAAAGTAAGTGCTGGTGAGAAATTTCAAAACCAAAGATTATTATTAATTTCATTTTGTTTTATTTTATTTGAGCATATATGAACAGATACTGTCTTTTGTAAATGAGACATGATTTTAGTCTTTAATAAGGAGCTGTACATTTTGTTTCCTAAATGCAGAAGTTTAAATATAAAATTATTATACATATGCATACATATTCACACACACATGCATATGCATAACAAGAATGAGAATGGAAGTTGAATAAAATTTTTTAAAAAGGGTAAGTAGGATGATGTGTCATAAGAGAAGGTCCATAAGATCTGTCTAAAATTGAAGCATATAATTTTTTTTATTGAAACATGATTGTACATATTGTGGGGTACAACAATGAATATCAATACCTCTGTGCAATATGTGATGCTCAAATCAGGATAATTAGTATATTTAACATTACACAATGTAATCATTTTTTGTTTCCCTTTACTAAGTTCTTGCAAACCTCTGCTCCCCAACCTGCCCCCTCTGGTAACCTCAGTTGTGTTCTCCTGTATATTAAACATATTATTGTAATTGTTCTTTCTTTCTTTCTCTCTTTCCTTTGTTTACTTTTTTAGCTCCCACTTATTAGTGAGGACATGCAATATTTTTCTCTCTGTGCCTGGCTTATTTCACTTAACATAGTTTTCTCTGTGTTCATCCATGTTGCTGTGAATGGCAGGATTTCTTTCTTTTTTATGGCAGACTAGTATTCCATTGAGTATATCTACCACATTTTCCTTATCCAGTCATCCATTCATCCATGTTGCTGTGAATGGCAGGATTTCTTTCTTTGTTATGGCAGACTAGTATTCCATTGAGTATATCTACCACATTTTCCTTATCCAGTCATCCATTGATGGACATTTAGGTTGGTTTCAACTCTTGGCTATCATAAATAGAGCTGCAATAAAAATGGGATGGTGGGGACTGAGGGCCTTAGGCACATGCTTCTGATGCCCACAACCAGCCCAGCATCTATCAACAAGGCACCACTGGAAGCCCCTTGTTCTTCTGAGCCTGGGGAGTGGGGGGCTGAGGGCTTCAGCTACAGCCCCCAACATCTGCAACCAGCCCAGTGACAACCACCAAACCATCACTAGAAGCCCCCTGATCTCCCCTGTAGGAATGAGGAGGGTGCCACAGGCCTCAACCGTGCTCTGCTCCTTTCTCTTTCTCCCACCCTATTTCCTTCCCCCTTTCCTCTCCCCTTTCCCCCAATTGCTCCACAACAACATCTTAGAATGTAAAAAATATTAATATTAATAAATAAGTAAATAAACTTATTAAAAAAAAGAAAAATGGGGGTGAAGATATCCCTTTGACTTGATAACTTCTATTCTTTTGTGTGTATACCTGGTTGTGGGATTGCTGGATCATATGGCAGTTCTATCTATAGTTGTCTGAGGAAACTCCATACTGTTTTCCATAACGGCTGCACTAATTTACAGTCCCAATGACAGTGTAGTATGGTTCCCCTTTCTCTGCATCCTCACCAGCATTTGTTATTCTCTGTCTTTTTGATAACAACCAGTCTAACTAGGATGAAATGATATCTCAGTGTGGATTTGATTTTAAGCATTTCCTGATGCTTAGTGATGTTAAGCAGTTTTTCAGTGTATGTTGGCCATTTGTATGTCTTCCTTTGAGAAATCCCTATTCAACTCTTCTGCCCATTTTTTAGCTAAGTGAAACATAGCTAATTGTACATGCCTGTGGGTTACAAAGTTGAATATCAATACCTCTGTGCAATATGTCATGCTGAAATTTGGATAATCGGTACACTCAGCATTATACAATGGCATTGTTCTTCAAGGCCCTTTGAGCATTTTTTAATTGGGTAATTTGTTTTTTTTACTGTTAAGTTGGTTGTGTTCCTTGTATATTCTGGATATTAATCCCTTGTTGGATGCATAGTTTGCATATATTTTCTCCCATTTTGTAGGTTTTCTTCACACTCTGTTGTTTCTTTTGCTGTGCAGAAGCATTTTAGTTTGATACAATACCATTTGTTTATTTTATTTTATTTTTCTTTTGCTGCCTGTGCTTTGGGTATCTTATTCATAAAGTCTTTGTTCTGTTCTGCTTCCTGAAGTGTTTCTCCTATGTCTTCATTTAGGAGTTTTATAATTTCAGGTCTTATGTTTAAGTCTTTAATCCCTTTTGGGTTGATTCTGTATGAAGTATGGGTCTCATTATTCTACATACGGATGCTCAGTTTTCCTAGCACCATTCATTTCAAAAGCAGTCTTTTCCCCAATGTATGTTCTTGGTGCTTTTGTTAAAGATCTGCCAGCTGTAAGTATGTGCATTGATTTCTGGGTTCTCTATTCTATTCCATAGGTTTGAATGTCAGTTTTTATGTCAGTACCATAGTGGAGGACAGAGAAATCATGGGAACTACCACAGGTCTTGCAGGATTGAATTTCCTGAAAATTATAGAAATCATTGAAACCTTAAGATTTATTGCAAGGGAGATTCATCCTAAAATCAGCTATTCCTTCTCTTTCAAAGTGCTTTCTTTCTCCGTAATTTTTACAAAAACTTAAAATTAGTGTTTTTATTCAGTAAATAAATATAGCCAATGTTTTTAGAAATACAAAGCCATAAATAGGGTGATATTGTATATGGAATGTACTCAATGCTAAGCTGACTAATCCCCACCTGGTAATGTAGGACGATTTTTTATTTTATTTTATTTTATTGTTTTTCATTTTTATCTACATTGCTTTATTTTTAAATGATGAACATATCAATTTATTTTTTAAAATGTGTTCTGTTTTTTAAAGTTGAATTTATTGAGAATTGTTTTTTAATTTATTAAAAATTAAGTGATACAAGAGTAGATTACAGTGATATTGACAAAAATTGTAATACAAAGAAATTTTAAATTAAATCAAGAACAGGAAGTACATAAAAGTTATATTGATAAATAAAAGTGAAAAATCTGGGCAGGCAATGTTTTGGGTGAATATTTCAGGAGAGGAAGACATTAGATAATATAGCTTTGCATCACTGTAAAAGGATATTTTTATTTTTTTACATAAGTAAGAAGCACGTTATATGTCTGCCAATCTTGATGTGGTAGCCACTTGTCAGGTCCTAATGATACACAGACTGAGATATAAAATTATTCAAAGCAATTCCTAGTTAAGTAAGGCAGACTTCTCCTTCTAGATAAGGGGAAGTAACTTATGTCACGACAATTCACTTATGAAGGATGACTAGAAAAGCCTGATTAAAACCAAAAAGAAATATAAATAAAAATGTGTTTAAAGTCATTAGAAAGCTGCTGAATCAACAAGGAATGAAGGCCCACCTAGATTCTTGAGAGGAGAAAACTACAAAGAGTTGAGCTCACATTTTTCTTTTTTTATTTCCCTTTGCCACTTTTGGGCACAGGACAAAATAAAAATAAAAATATGTATTTTTCTAGACACAGAAACACTAGTGGAGGACAGAGAAACTATGGGTGCTACCACAGGACTTGCAGGATTGAAAAACAAGTTTCAAAAATTGAGAGTCAAGATTCCAGTGAGAAGAGAAGGGCAAATAACTTGGACAAACATACAGCCAATTTTTCTCTTAACGCATGTGAATTGTAAAGCTGCCAAGAGTAGGAAGCTAAATGGGTGAGCTTAAACAGCTTTTGAAACACAGAAAGGTTAAACTTACTGCTAGGTATTTCACTTTTTGGTAGCTATTGCGAATAGCATTACTTTCTTGATTTCTTCTTTGGCTATTTTGTTATTGGCATATAGGAATTCCATTGATTTTTGTGTGTTGATTTTGTATCCTGCCACTATAAATAAATGAATTCATTTATTAGTTCTAATTTTTTGGTGATGTCTTTAGGGCTTTCTATGTATATGATCATGTCATCTGCAAATAGGAATAGTTTGACTTTCTTCTTTCCAATTTGTACACCCTTTATTGCTTTCTCTTGCCTTATTTGCACTGGATCAAACTTTCAATACTATGTTCAATAAAGATGGGGAATGTGGGCATCTTTTACTTGCTCCAGATCGTAGAGAAAAAGCCTCCAATTTTTGTCCGTTCAGCATGATATTAAACTAAGGAGGTGAAAGACCTCTGCAATGGAAACTATAAAACACTGGTGGAAAAAACTGAAGAAGACACAAATAAATAGAAAGACATCCCATGTTTCTGGGTTGGAAGAATTAACAAAATCAAAATGTCCATATTACCCAGAGCAATCTCCACATTCAACACATTCAATGTGATCCCTATCAAAATACCAATGATATTCTTCATAAAATAAAAAAAGAAAAGTCTTAAAATTTGTGACTTGTAACGATAATGCAATATTGAACAAAAAGAACAAAGATGGAGGCATCACACTTTCTGACTTCAAAATATACTATAAAGTTATAGTAATCAAAATGGCATAGTACAGGCATAAAAATAGACAAGTAGACCAATGGGACAGAATAAAGAGTCTTGTAATAAACCTATATACTTACAGCCAACTGATTTTCAACAAAGGTGACAAGAATATGCAGTGGGGAAAGGACAGCCTTTTCAATAAATTATGCTGGGAAAACTGGATATCCACATGCAGATGATGGAAACTAGACCCCCATCTTTCACCGTGCACAAAGATCAACTCAAAATGGATTAAAGACATAAATTTCAGATCCGAAATTATAAAAAATACTAGAAGAAATTGTAGGGAAATGCTACATAAAATGGGAGTGGGCAGCACTTTTTTGATTGAGACTACAAAGGCACAGGCAAGTATAGCAAAAATACACAAATGAGACTACATCAAACTAAAAAGCTTCTGCACAGCCAGGGACAGTATCAACAAAGAGACAACCTATGGAGATGAGAGAGTGTTTGCAAACTACACATCAGAAAAGAGGCCAATATCCAGAATGTATAAGGAACTCAAACAATTCAACAGCAAAAAATACAAATAACCGAATTAAAAAATGGGCAAACAAGATGAACAGACGTTTCTCAAAAAAAAGACATGGAAATGGCCAACAGGCACATGAAAACATGCTCAAAATCAGCAATCATCAGAATTAAAAAATGGGCAAACAAGATGAACAGACGTTTCTCAAAAAAAGACATGGAAATGGCCAACAGGCACATGAAAACATGCTCAAAATCAGCAATCATCAGGAAAATGCAGATTAAAACCACAATGAGATATCATTTCACCCCAGCGAGGATGGCTATCATCAACCAGGCAGAAATAACAAATGCTGGCAGCGATGTGGAGAAAATGGAACTCTCCTATATTGTTGGTGGGAATGTAAATTGGTACAGTCATTGGGGAAAACGGTATGGAGGTTCCTTAGAGAACTAAAAATAGATCTACCCTATGATCCAGCTATCTCTCTACTGGGTATATACCCAAAGGAAATTAAATCAATATATCAAAAAGACACCTGCACTTCCATGTTCATCTTGACAGTGTTTGCAATAGTCAGGAGATGGAATCAACCTAAATGCCCATCAACAGATGAATGGATAAAAAAAAAATTGTGGTATATATGTACAATAGAATACTGTTCAGCTATAAAAAAGAATGATATCCTATCATTTGCAGCAATATGGGTGGAACTGGAAACCATCATGAAATGAAGTAAGTCAGGCACAGAAGGGCAAATAATGGAATCCAAAAAGAAAGAGAGAGAGAGAAAGAGAGGTTCAGACAGAAGTTGAAAGCAGAATAATGGGTACCAGAGGCTAGAAGAGGATGGCGGCACAGGGGGAAAGGTTCTGGACTAATAGTTACAAAACTATGCTATTGACCATTAAGTGAATCATTGTGCAGCGTATATGTAAATGAAACAACACACTGTACTCCACAAATATGTACAAGTAAATGTTAAAATAAAAAAAATAGAAAACAACTGTGAGAAAATACATTTTTGTTGTTTTAGCCACCAAAAAAATTTTAAAAAGCAGAAAAGGATTTTGGTATTTTAAGTTTGCTGAGGCAGGAAGATTGAAAGTTCAGAGGAGGAATTCTCAGTAGAAAGTGTTGGAGGGATCTATCAGAGAAGCTGGGTAAGTCAAGTTAGACAGATTTTACCAAAATTTCAGTATACCAACCACTCACCTTGGAGACTGGCTGGATTAAAGTTACCAGCCATCATTCTATCTCCCTATCAAAGGAAAGAGCTATTTTCCTTGAAGGAAAATAACGTTATCTGGGGGCTCTTTAAATTTTTTATGGACAATTTTTGTCATTCAATATAAAGGAAATAAGCACTAGGCACACTACAATAGAAGGCAATAGGCAATGGAGTCCTGATTTGTGGCTGTTGCTGATTTCTGTGTTGTAAATATGCCCACTGTGACTGATTGGATGCTATCAACATGAAGTCACTGACTGCAGAGTTAGAAAGAGATGCTCACTATCTGCTCTCCCAAGTGGGCAGGAGCAAGTTCTGAAGCATCAATGAAAATGCTTCAGAAGGACAGCAGAAACGGACCCCAGGCTATCCAATCATTGGAGCCTGTGCCAAGTAACTTAAGAGTGATTAACCGTTCAAGAAAATAGGGAGAAATGGATAAAATAGATACGACAAAATGTTTACTAGACTACTAGAATCCAAAAAAATACAAATCAAATAGATATTCTAGGTCTGAAAAAGATAAAAACTGAAATTAAGAACTTGATATTTGGTTTTAACAGAAAAAAAAAAAAACCCAAGATAAGATAGAATTAGAAAATTGTAAATCATGTCAATAAAAAAATCCCAATCGAATCAAAGGAAAAAGGAAAAAAAAATACAGAAAAGAATATAAATGGAAGTTCTAACCTATGTGTAATTGAATCCCCATAAAAAAATGAGCAGTATTTAAAAAGCAAGTGGCCATGTTTAAAAATATATATATATATATTTAACTTGTAAACCTATATATTCAAGTAGAGTTGTGACCTCTAGCAAGGTAAGGAAATTATAAAGAGCAGCACACAATAGCTCATTACAGTGAAGCTGTGAAGAAAAACAAAGGAATTAATCAATTTTAAAAGTGGCAAGAGGAAGGAAGAGAATATTCATCTTTTAAAAAAATAACAAAAATATTGATAAATGATTTCTCAAAGGTAATGAATGATGAAAGCCAGTCATTGGATATTATTTGCTAATATATATTTTAAGGTTTTTTGCTTCTATCTTCCATCCATCCCTATGTTCTTTACTGCCATCTAAATTTTGGTGAAAATAATGGCAGCTATATTCTCACTATAGAGTATCATCTTTGATATTCCTAAAAGCAATTTAAACTCATTATTTTTGGTCCTAAACTAAGTTATTCATTCTTCTTATTTCTTCATATTCTAGAATTTTAGCACAATGGCTTGCTGTTGAATTACAAATCAATTTTCAGTCTCCATGAAGCCTGGCTTTTCAACTGCTAGATGGGTTTCTTTTGTTTCAGGTTCTCTCTTTGTATGCGCTAATCTTATCCTGTTCTTTTTTGTCACAGCACCATTAACTATTTGTGGGACTATAAAATATGTAACTCTTTCACTAGAATATAAGCCCATTAACTCAAGGTTGATTACTGTTATGGTCAACATTATATCCTTAAAACTTAGCCCATCACCTTTTGTATTACTGGTTCTCAATAAACATTTAGGGAATGAATTAATAAATCATTCTTTACTTCTACAGTTACTCTCACAATAGCTCCAGTCACTTAAATTAATCTGGATCTGTGGCTTCCTTACAATGGGGAAAAACTTAACTACATATTAGCTACCTGCAATTCCCTGAAATACTATTTTCTCTTTTATCCCCAAGCCTTGCCCCTACTGTTTCCTCTCCTTAAAATATCCTCCATCTGCTTTTTCACTTGACTAATTCTTGTTTATTCTCTAAACATAGTTCAGGTCACACCATTTCCTTGAGGTATGCTTGGACTCAGCAAGTCTAGGTTAAGTGAGTGTCTCTCTTTGTGTCTTGTAAATAAGTTTGTGATGGCCAATATCAGCCCAACTCTCTCCTATCAGAAGCCATTGTCTAAGGGACTATCAATATGTTAATGACAGAAACCATTTCACTTTGTGTAGGGTACATAATTTGTGGCCAATAAATATTTGCCAAGTAAAGAAGGTAAGTAGCAAATCCTGGCTTTGATCCAGGGAATCTCATTCAACTATTCCTTTCACTGAAAAACAAGTGTGTCAGAGATCAATTTCTTTCCATAAATCTCCCTTTTTAAAATTCATGTTACTACTTCAATCATTAATTTCATAGATGAATTAATTCTTTTTTTTAAATATCATATTATTAAGCAATTGGATATATGTTCGATGCCAAGCTTTAGAGCCTAAAAATACTATCACAGGCACTGAAAGAAAAAAGTTGGAGAACACCTGCTAATGACATAAAAGTTACTGATCTATAAGCAAATATAAGAGTGTATAGCGAAAGAATGATGCAGGAGCTTCAACAAATTCATGGAAAGATTTGTATTATCTTTAAACTCTGTTTTCCATATCTTTTTGAAGTACCCTTATATGTATCAGCTATAGTGCTAGCACTGATGAGGGAATACTCAACTCCACTGGGAAGGAGAGTTAAACTGAGGTTTTTGAGAGGAAGCAGTGGTAAGTTTGAGAGTCAAGAATTAGGTATTTTCCAACTAATTGGAAACTTTCAATATTGTTTGAGTGTAGCATGTATTGGGGAGAAATTGGTAAGTGAATATGAAGATGAGGTAAGCAGAGACTAACCTTGAGGGCATGTGTTATGCCATGCTAAGAGTTTTTGATGTTTTCCATGCAGGTGATAGGAAATCTGTGCTAAGTTTTATGTAAGCTAGTGATATGAACACTGATACAGAAAGAGGACCCTGTGAGCAATGTCTACATTTTGGAGAGCAAAGACTGTTGCATACTCTTTGTCCTCACATGGATTTGCCACCTCCTTCCCCTGGGTGATGGAAACACAAAGGATTACTCA
>NW_007735667.1:70225-71429 GCF_000696425.1 Galeopterus variegatus
GGTTGCCTATTACATAGGAGCAGCAAATACACATAAATGTGGATGACAATGAACTGGTTTCAGATTTAGATAACCGATATTATAGCCATGCCATTAACAGCAATAGGGCTAATAAAAGGATGTAAAATACGCAAAATTTTTATGTAAAGATATCATTTGTTAGTATTAATGAATAAACAACAATTATATTTTCATAATATTGCCTAATATTGTTTGTTGCAGTTGATCAGGCTCCCATAATTTTTTTTCAAGGCCTTTAAGAGTAAATGACAATGAAAGTGATTCAGTGTGAGACTCTTAACAATGCTACTGATATTCATCATGAGAATCAAGTAGAAATGTACAGCATGCCAAAGTTATCCTCATAAAATTAGTAAGTGCAGTAAAAGTGCCAATATTCACACACTTGTGATTGTAGGTACCTAGTTTTGTCTTTTCCTTTAGAGTTATCCTATATCAAATTCACTAAACAGACATTTTACAAGAATATAGTGGTGTTTGCCCTGGAAAAACAGGGGAAAATAGTACGATCATAGCAATTACGACCAGAGTTTGTTTTTCATAAAAGATAACATAATGTCTGTTTGCATCTTCCTTCCTTCCTTCCTTCCTTCCTTCCTTCCTTCCTTCCTTCCTTCCTTCCTTCCTTCCTTCATTCCTCCCTCCCTCCTTCCCTCCCTCCCTTTCTCTCCTCCCCCCTCGCTCCCTCTCCCTAAGGTTTTAGGTATATTTTTTCTTATCATGCATTTATATAAAAGTTAGCAAGTAAACTAAAAGTTACAAATGAAATTGAAAGGCCAACCAAGTCAATATTGTTGGTGAACTTCTTGAAGAGTAATAAATCCAAACACTGTTAAAGAATTTAATATCATAAGCCCTTATTCTGTGACAGCTGATGCAAATTTTTCCTTGCATGCAGGTTGCTAAGCAACAAGCCTGAAAATGTTTTTGTTGACCATAAATACAATGCTGTGCAGTCCCAAAAAGCATAGGCATTTTCCCCAACCATTTTAGAGCTATCATATCACATTATGCAAGCCATGCTCTTAAAATAACAATGTTGTGTCTAAGTGAAAATGCTATATATGATATGCAAACATTTTCATATGTAATTCAAAATTTGTTTCCAGTCAATAGCTATTTCGACAGCACAATTTTAGTTAAAAGTAAAAATACGAGATATTTAATTAATTTAAATGGAGAT
>NW_007735667.1:72635-78274 GCF_000696425.1 Galeopterus variegatus
AAAATAGTAAAATAACCTGTGTCCATTAGGATTATAGCATAATAACGGACAAAACCTTAAACAATAGAGATATCTCATTATTTCATCTAATGAGAAATCTGGATAAAATGCTTTCCAGTTTTGAGGCATTAACACATTTGCTAATAATCAGGGTCTTACTATCCTTCAATAAATTGTGTCAGCTTTTTGTTCTTAGGTTTGTTACCTCATGGCCTAAAGATGCTGTCAAAGTTAACAATCACATCTTCACAAAACCACATATAAAGCAAGAAGAAAAGGGAAGGTTCTTTTATCTTTTTTTCAAAATCAGAGATGAGAATCCTCCTCAAAATTACACTCATCCTTCTTGTGACTCATGGATCAGAATCAGGTCACACTTTCAGTCCTTACCAATAAGTAATAGAAGATATGGAATTATCATTCGTGATTTAGACAGATAATAATTAATCCCTGTGGTTATTGAAAAGAGTTGTATTAATTCAGCATATTGTGGCTCAAACAAATTTGGATTTAATTAACTGAGGGAGGAAAATTGTTTGTTAGCCAGTAAATAATGTCTGACACCAACAATGTACAATCAGCTGCTCTGAATTAACTGACATTTGTTGGCCAGGGAGTAAGGGAAGGAAGAGTTCGCATTGTTTTGCAATGAACAAATTCTGTAGAAGAGTTGAATGCTAATTATTTGGTAAATGTAGTATCAACAGTATTTATGCCTAATTTTCATTTGTAAATTATTAAGATTGTATGCTTTTGAATCTAAGCAATTTTAATGCCATATTAATTTTAATCAATGTAGAAATATAATTTCTAATAACTAATTGTAATTTTAAATGATGAAAAGGTTTGAGATTTTGTAATAAAATAGTGACTTGATAATCCAAAAAAAATTAAAAAGTCTTTTACTCAAAAACAAAACAAAACAAAAAAACAAATAGCCTGATTTAAAAATGGGCAATACACATTTCTCAAAAGAAGACATACAAATGGCAACAGGTATGTGAAAAAATGTTGAACATCAGTAATCATCAGGGAAATGCAAGTCAAAACTACAATAAGATATCACCTCAAACCAGTCAGAATGGCTATCAAACAATCAAAAGAAAACAAGTATTTGTAAGAATGTGGAGAAAAGGAAACACTTACACACTGCTGCTGTAAATGTACAGGATAGTGGCTACTATGGAAAATGATATGGAAGTTCATAAAAAAATTGAAAAATAGAATAACCATATGATCCAGCAGTTCTACTACTGGGTATACATCCAAAGGAAATAAAATCAATATGCCGAAGAGATATCTATACTCCTATGTTTATAGCACTACTATTCACAATAGCCAAAATATGGAATCAACCTAAATGTCAATCAACAGATAAATGGATAGAAAACATGGTATACATACATACATACACACACACACACACACACACACAAAGGAATACTATTCATTCAGAACAAAGAATGAAATCTTGACATTGGTGGCAACATAGATGAACCTGTAGTATGTTATATTAAATGAAATAAGCGAGGTACAGAAAGAAAACTACTGCACGATCTCACTTACATGTGAAATCCAAAAAAAAATTTCTCATAGAAGTGGAGAGTAGAATAGTGTTACCCGAGGGTGGAGAAGGTAGGGGGTGATGATAAGGAATCATTCAATGGGTACCAATCACAGATAGGAAGAATAAGTTCTGATGTTCACTTGCATAGTAGGACAACTATAGTTAGCAATATTGTATATTTCAAAACAGCTATGAAAGAGTTTTGAATGTTTTCATCACAAAGAAATGATAAATGTTTAAAATGATGAATATGCTAATTACCCGGATTCAATTATTATACAATGTATATATGTATTGTAATGTGTTGTACCCCATAAATACATACAATTAAAATAAGTAAAAATTAAAAATGTTTAAATTACTATACGTGTTTAACATGAAGAAAAAGATAATTTAGAGTAAAAATGGAAATTTCTACAAATACAATACTTATGGTCTGATTCCGTGTGTGCTACTAGATAAAAGCTTCTAGAGCTTCTGCTTATAGATCAAATTCATTATAGGTTTTAAAAATATGAAAACGATGCCTAAGCCCTAGCATAAATGAATGTGATTATGCTTAAAATATCTGAAAATGTTGNACAGTATTTATGCCTAATTTTCATTTGTAAATTATTAAGATTGTATGCTTTTGAATCTAAGTAATTTTAATGCCATATTAATTTTAATCAATGTAGAAATATAATTTCTAATAACTAATTGTAATTTTAAATGATGAAAAGGCTTGAGATTTTGTAATAAAATAGTGACTTGATAATCCAAAAAAAAATTAAAAAGTCTTTTACTCAAAAACAAAACAAAACAAAAAAAACAAATAGCCTGATTTAAAAATAGGCAATAAACATTTCTCAAAAGAAGACATACAAATGGTCAACAGGTATGTGAAAAAATGTTGAACATCAGTAATCATCAGGGAAATGCAAGTCAAAACTATAATAAGATATCACCTCACACCAGTCAGAATGGCTATCAAACAATCAAAAGACAAAAAGTATTTGTAAGAATGTGGAGAAAAGGAAACACTTACACACTGCTGGTGTAAATGTACAGCCACTATGGAAAACGATATGGAAGTTCATAAAAAAATTGAAAAATAGAATAACCATATGATCCAGCAGTTCTACTACTGGGTATATATCCAAAGGAAATAAAATCAATATGCCAAAGAGATATCTATACTCCTATGTTTATAGCAGTACTATTCACAATAGCCAAAATATGGAATCAACCTAAATGTCAAAAAACAACCTAAATGTATAAAAAACATGGTATACACACACACACACACACACACACAATGGAATACTATTCATTCAGAGCAAAGAATGAAATCTTGACATTGGTGGCAACATAGATGAACCTGTAGTATGTTATGTTATGAAATAAGCCAGGTACAGAAAGAAAACTACTGCACGATCTCACTTACATGTGAAATCCAAAAAAAAATTTTCTCATAGAAGTGGAGAGCAGAATAGTGGTTACCCAAGGGTGGAGAGGGTAGGGGGTGATGATAAGGAATCATTCAATGGGTACCAATCACAGATAGGAAGAATAAGTTCTGATGTTCACTTGCATAGTAGGACAACTAGAGTTAGCAATATTGTATATTTCAAAACAACTATGAGAGAGTTTTGAATGTTTTCATCACAAAGAAATGATAAATGTTTAAAATGATGAATATGCTAATTACCCTGATTCGATTATTATACAATGTATATATGTATTGTAATGTGTTGTACCCCATAAATACATACAATTAAAATAAGTACAAATTAAAAATGTTTAAATTACTATATGTGTTTAACATGAAGAAAAAGATTATTTAGAGTAAAAATGGAAATTTCTACAAATACAATACTTACGGTTTGATTCTGTGTGTGCTACTAGATAAAAGCTTCTAGAGCTTCTGCTTATAGATCAAATTCATTATAGGTTTTAAAAATATGAGAACGATGCCTAAGCCCTAGCATAAATGAATGTGATTATGCTTAAAATATCTGAAAATGTTGAATAAATGAAATATATTAACATGTAATACTGTAGAGAAGCACAGAGGGGCATGCCTAAATGCAAACTATTCCATTTGCTTAGATAAATAGAATTCTTAATACAGTAGAGGTGCAGATGATTGCAAGAGTAAATTTTACATTTCTGTGTATTAAAAAGTTTGCACGAAATGAAGTTTCTTTCCTGATTCACATCAATTTGTAAAGATAGGCAATTCAGTTTGCTATGAAATATATCCTTATGAAGCATAACAAAATCCAATTTACCAGTAAAATCCCTTTAAATTAAAATAAAAGACTAATCTTCATGTAATCCCTTACTTGTACCATAATGATGAAAAATGAAGAAGTATCTAAAATGAACAACTATTTATCCTGATTATTTTCATTTTTATTTTATGGAAATTATCTTCTACAGAAAAGAAAAAGTATAATGGAAAGGTCACATTACTTACTTCTTGTGACCAGTAAGCTTATTAAAACTATAACAGAGAAATAAAATAAAAGATGTCTCCAAGTATTCTATCCTGAACAACAGGAAGCAAGGAACAGACTGAAATGGGGAAGACTGTGGGAAGAGAAAGCATGTAGAATTGGGGAAGTGGGTCAGAATTGTCTGGTGTACCACCAAGGGGAAATACTGATGTTCTAAGGAGAGGTCTAGAAAGGAGATATAAATTGTGAAATTTTGTATAGATGATTACATCATAGGTACATAGGAAGTCTATTCGGTTCTGAAGTGGGAGAAATAAATGCCCTTTTGTTTGGTAGGATAAGGCTCTGATAGTCTTTTTTCCTTGTACAGCATGCCTTTGAAATGAAGAAACTTCTGCATGTTTTTCACAATTTTTTTTTTTCTCCTTTACTCTTTATTAGCTCCTCACCGTGAGAACTTGGGTAGGTTCCTGAAGGTAAAACCCGTGAAGACTGCCTCTCAACCCAAGACTGTGGACCACAGGAGTTTATACTGAGCCTCTAAAAAGTTATCAAAAGTATAATTTAAAGGTAGCTACTATTCGATGGCTCCAGTGGGTTGTGCATCAAATACGCAAATTTCAGCTGCAATCTTCAGCATTTGCCTGTCTAGACTTGAAGGCTGTGATTTGCTTTGAGACTTCAGTCTCTGATGGTCCAAGTATAATCATTGATTCTCAGTTCGTTCACCTTTTCCTTGTTGTAAGGTGGAATGTAAACAACTTCCAAACTCTTTACATGTTGGAACTTAACCCAAAAGTTTCTCTATTACTTTTCTCTATTACTTCAGATAGTTGTCTCCAAATATTATGCCCAGTTTTTGCTGTATGTGCACTATCTTTTAGCATTTTGTTATCTAAAAAATCAAACAAATGAAAATGGAATAGTACCATGAAGAATTAAC
The DNA here is from genome assembly GCF_000696425.1 of Galeopterus variegatus. Classification (NCBI taxonomy): domain Eukaryota; kingdom Metazoa; phylum Chordata; class Mammalia; order Dermoptera; family Cynocephalidae; genus Galeopterus; species Galeopterus variegatus. The sequence goes on from NW_007735667.1 coordinate 77,587, forward strand.
AGGATTAAAATACCAGCATTTTGCAACCACTAGTATCTTAATGAATCTAGGCCTCCAACAATTAGTGGCTAATATTGAAAAAAAAAAAGAAGATGGCATCCAGACATTATGTGCTTCTTGATAAAAGGTCATAAATTCCCCTAAGTAGAACTTTGGTCAAAAATATATAACGTGAGTCTAATATTCTGTATATTACCAAGATACACGAAACAGAGAGGAAAGAAGAACATGTTACTGCACACAGTGAAGATGTAATCTGCAAAAATCCAGATTATGGAAAACATTATGTCAATTAAGCCAGTTTCTTTGACAGCAATAATAACAACAAAAATACAATGAATGGAATCTTAATATACTTAAAATATAATGAAGAATGAGGGACTTCTAAAATATTCTTTTCGAGCATTCATTTTTTAAGGCCTATACGTAGAATATGTTTTATATTTTATCTTTGCTAATACTATTTTTTTCCATGCAGTTTTGAGGCCATATGAATATAGCTATTAAAGTCTATGCTGTATAGTTTTAATTTTCTAAAAGTACTCTGAAATATCAGAAAATATACCCAAAATCATATGCAAAATTATGAAGAAAATATGCCTAATAGTATGACTTGAAAAATTATAGCAAGAGAGTCTTTAGAGGATTATAATCTAATGTAATTTATACAATATGATGGCGTTTGCTT
>NW_007735667.1:78887-83657 GCF_000696425.1 Galeopterus variegatus
ATGCAAAATTATGAAGAAAATATGCCTAATAGTATGACTTGAAAAATTATAGCAAGAGAGTCTTTAGAGGATTATAATCTAATGTAATTTATACAATATGATGGCGTTTGCTTTAAAAGAACAAACCCTTGAAACAAAAAAGTACAATTGAATTATAACGCACATCATTTTAACTCCCATTACATTTAGATAATCCCAAACTATAAAAGTAAATACTCTTATATCTTTGGTGCAGACCACATGAATATAGAAAAACTTGTAGAAAATTTAAAGAGGAATCGATGATGATGGTGGTGATGGTGGTGATGATTATTTTTGCTTTCTGAGGTCATTTCAAGCACATGAAATTTAGAATACAAACCCAACTTAAAAAATTTAAACTTTCCATATTAAACTGTTATACCAAAGAAAAATTTTCCTTATTTCAAATTATAGTATCAATTCAGAAAATAAAAGAACTAAAATACATTAATTTCCTCCATTTTATGTTATAAACAATATTCACTTTCATAATTAAATTTTACTTCATAAAGGTTTAATATTGAAAGTACTAAATAGCAAATTATATTTATGGAAAGATGGATCCTCTGAGCTCCCCTTCCCATTTAAAGCCTAAAGCTAATTTTCTGAAAAGCATTGAGTTTTGGGCAAAAACGTTCCTTTTGATTATCATGTTTGATTATATTAACAAGGAAAAAGTGTCCTCCTTTATTAATTTGCACCAAGAAAGTTCATCTTTCTCTAGAAGCAGTTATGACTACAGTACAAAATTCAGTTTATAGCTGTATCAGTCAGCTATTGTTACAACAATGCTGCATAAAATCTACCCTAAAACACAGAAGCATACATAAGCATCAATAAGCATCTGTTTCCAAGTTCATAGTTTTTTTTTTAAGAAAAAAAATAAGTAAAATTGTATTTTATTAACAGAAGGCACAATTGTTTATGTATAAATTATTAAGGAATCTACTCCCCAGCCCCCCAAAATTACTAGAACTTAGAAGTGAATTTACCAAGGTCCCAGAATATACGGTTGATGTACAAAAATTAATTATATTTCTACACACCAACAAAAAGCAATTAGAAAGTAAAACTGAAAAGGAATACCATTCATGATTGCATCAAAAACACAGAATGCTTATAATTAAATTCATTTTTAAAAGAGTACTTTCTGGGGTGATGAAAATGTTCTATATTTCTATTAGAATGATGACTGCACAGGTATTACATTTGTTAAAACACTTCAAGTTCTATACTTAAAATCTGTGCCTTTCATTGTATGCAGACTTTACCTTAAAAATTAAAATAGATTGCCAAATTGTTTTTAATATACTTCCAAAACATTATACTAAGTGAAAGAAACCAGACACAAAGCATGACTTCATATATATAAAATATTCAAAATAGATAACTCCATAGAGACAGAACACAGATTGATATTTGTCAGTGGGGGAAAGGAGATGAGGAGAGGGATTAATGCATAAGGGGGTTTACTTTGGAGTGATGGAAATTGTTTTGAAACTCGCTAGAGGTAGTAGTTGCACAACATTGTGAATGTACTAAATGTCACTGAATTTTTCACTTTAAAATGTTTAATGCTATGTTATATGAATCTCACCTCCATAATTTTTTTAAAGGATGTTGTATTGAAAAGTAAGCATAGGTGTGCTTAAACCTAGGGTTAGTCACTTCCCACCCCTGAGCCTCAGTTCTCCTGATTGTAGTTTGGGGGTCAGTTGCTGTGCTTCTGATCCTGCCCTAGGTGCTTTACACACTTATCCTATTTAGTCACAATTTTAGAGATGAGGGCAGGCTTAGAGAAGTTGAATAACTTGGCCAAATTCATACATTGTTTTGGTTTGACAACAAAGTTGGATCTTCTATGTCCTATCCCTTCAAGTACTAGCTTTTCCAGTGGTCAGATCAACAGACACCCAGTAGTAGCCTTTGAGAGCTAGAGAATGAAATGAATCTTTGAGACCTAACCTCGGGCTGCAGATCTGAGGGGCCTTGTAATAATAAACCACCAGGTTCATAGTTCTGAATGCAGTTGCAGGTCATCACATTTAGACTGGGCTCAGTTATGAAACTCCCCTTCAAATTGCAAGTCTGTGGCACTTGACTTCTCCCTACAAGGTCAGCTAAGGTCTATTTTATGTGTGTTAATATTAGCTAAAGGAGAACTGGTAGAGCTAGCAAGAAAGACCACGCATGTAAGCATATTTTAACCCTTTACACTATCATGCCTGTTTATATCCATTGGTCAAAGCAAGTCACAGGGCACAGGACACTGATGCAGGTAGGGGTAAAAAACTGCAGAAAATAATTAAATCTATCACTTCTCCATTCTGTTAGTCACAGTTGTTTATGTGTCCTTCCATACACAAAAGTCATTTACCTGCTAAATCCCCAGGATTTAGCAATTGGTGCTCAGGATCTCATGATCTATATCAGGTCTGGAATCAATTATTTTTATTGGAGATCTATTAACTAAAAAAGACAAGCTATTTTCTACCCGTATAACCAGCATACAACTGCAGAACAGAGACAGGATAACTGCAATAAACACTCCTATTAGAAAAGAGAAGAAATGGAAGATGTATGGAGCCAGTGATTTCTAGGAATTCTGAAATCCTGCTGGGCAAACATTATCTTAGCCTCCTAATCTTGTGGTAGAAAATTTTCTTTATCATACCCTGGTTCCATTCCCTGGTAGAGGTTTTGTTCTATGGGGCTTTCCATTTGTTTCTGGCATTTTCTATTTATTCTCTGCCTTTAGTGAGTGGAGGACCTGAAGTCTTTTTAACATCTTGAATAGAATGGCAACATTCTTGCAAACACGGATCTCTGAAAATTGTGTGTGTGTGTTTTAATATATTCAATCCCAGTTCACTATAGGTGTGAATGACCTCTCTCACAAATCTTTTAGAGTCTTGTTTCTTATCAAGACTTTGTATAATCATGTATTTTATCTTATTAGGAGTCCGTTTACTCAGGTTTAAGGATCTAATAGGTGCTACCTTACTGAGCTCTGAAATCTCAACAAATGGTGTGTCTGTCAAGACTTTGTTTTGTTTATTTATTTCTACAGGAAGTATTTTAAGGGTTATGTAGGTTTTTGAATTTTGCCCCAAAGCTATATATTCACTTCAGAATTTTTACTAACTGAAGAGACTGACGATGAAAAACAGTGTCATTTTAAAATTCAGTATGNGAATTTTTACTAACTGAAGAGACTGACGATGAAAAACAGTGTCATTTTAAAATTCAGTATGTCCCAGCATGTCTAGACTCTCCATAATCCTTCTTAATTCTATTTGTGAACTGGCCTGTTCTCTTTTTTTCTAAGTCCCCGTAACAGTTTTTTAACTCCTGATATCCACTCCCAAAGCCCATGCCACAAATTTTAGGTTTTTGTTATGGCAGCATACCACGTCTAGGTGCCAGTATCTTGATCTGTCAGTTATTGACTCATTAATGCTTAGTAACAATCCACTCCAATCCTCCTTTTCACACAATAATGGTAATCATTTGTTTTCACGTTCATAGGTCTCTAGCTCTATTGTGAGTCAGCAAATCTAGGCTGGGCTTGGTCTGGTGGCTACAGTTCAAACTGTGGGTCTGGATGGGCTTAGCTCCTGGCCATGCTGACATGCTAGGNGGCTACAGTTCAAACTGTGGGTCTGGATGGGCTTAGCTCCTGGCCATGCTGACATGCTAGGAGCAAGCCCATTTACTCAGACACACTTTGAGCTCTCCTTGTGCATCACATCTGGTAATATCCCCTGGTGAAAACAATTCATATCTACGTGGATACACAGAGGCATGCGTAATTGGGAAACATAATGCAATCTACCACAATGTCACTAAATTTATGGTAATTGTTTGAGTTAATTCCCATAAGTCTATTTTAATTTAGGTCACTAAGAAATTATGGACTGTTTTGTTAGTAAAAACACTTAGGTTTTTTTTAAATTGTAAACCAAGCCTCAAACATACAAGCCTGTTATAATGTGAATATAATAGTTTACCGACATTATCAGTGGAAATATTGCATACTCACTTATTAAACTCTGTAATCTTTGAACACTAATTTTAATTCAATCTATTCCTAATACAAATGCACAAACAGAAGAACCTCAAGGTCAATTTTGCCTGCAAGGAGACAGACAGCACTGATTTTAAACCAGATTTACTAACAGTTATAAACTGTAGTTTAGAACTAGTTTCCCCCTTGGGTACTCTTTTATGTACGGTACAGCAGGTGTCTTCCTTTATTAATTTGCACCAAGAAAGTTCATCTTTCTCTAGAAGCAGTTATAACGTTTTTGATAATTATTTGCTAATTCTTATTTAATCTTCTCTTTAATCTTCTACTACATCCCTACAAAGAATCCTTCCACTTTCCCCTGAAGGCAGAGTCGTAGCAAATCATCTTTATCCACCTTTCTCCTGTAACTTTTCAATAAAAGATTAGAATCTCTAATACTGGAAAACAGAGCAGAGATGATCCAAAAAAGATCTGACCTCAGCCTTTTCCATTACGTCTGGGTTACACCCTCTTGTCTTTCCAGGGACAGATGACAGAGCTATTATTGAAAGAGTCATGGAAGTTTACTGTTTGTATCTTCCAATTTTCAGCGGCTATATAATGTTCAGTCATCTTCTTACTCATCCACAAGCTAGAGAAATACAGAGATTCTTCCCTCTCCGTATTTAATATGCCCCCACACCCGCAGCTTGGCAAAGCATTCACTGTGTAATGACCAC
>NW_007735667.1:84292-86963 GCF_000696425.1 Galeopterus variegatus
TCCGTATTTAATATGCCCCCACACCCGCAGCTTGGCAAAGCATTCACTGTGTAATGACCACTGCTTTTACTTTTCCTCTTTTACTGCCACAAGAGCCGGCAGCTCTTTTACAGCAACTTTCTATTAAGTCTAGTGATCTGAACGGTTTGACCAGCACAAACCATTTACAGTTATAACTGTAGCTAATTGATTATGAAGTCTCTAGGAATTAAATGGAGAGACCGTGTCTTACTCAACTTGGGCTGCAATAGCAAAACACCATAGACTAGAGGCTTAAACAACAGAAACTTATTTCTCACAGTTCTTGAGCAGAAAAAAACACAGTTTTTCCCCACTGTAGTCTCACAACATGCTTCGGACACTATCTACCTTGAGATAGTGTTGAGGCAGGACAGGAGAGGGACAAGCCCAGGGAGCCTGCTCATAAATACTCAGACTGGCTCAGCCACGGTCTGAGCACCAGGCAAGACAGGGGAGGGGCAAAGGTCAGCTATTAGGAGATTCCATGGGGGACAGGGAGGAAGAAGGTGGTCAGGGGCATGTGTGTCTCTCTGGTGGAGATGCCTGTGCACTTTAGCGTGTACCTTTGCTTGGTAATAAAGCCATACTAACATTTTGTTTTTCTGTTCCCCTCTGCCTTTCCTTTTGCCAGTGCCATGAAAAGCTCCTTTTTCATAAACCAAGAACCTGGATGTGCCACCCAGTAACAGTATCAGATCCCACAAGTTAAAGGTTTAGTCCACAAGACTGCCCCCCACTTCAGATGACAGTTCCATGTCCAGGTCTTAGGAACTTCTAATCAACCAGCTATTAACTGGCATCCCCACAACCCCCTGCCTGGATTTGATTAATCTGTGGCTCACAGAACTCAGGGATACATGTACTTACATTTATTATAAAGGATATTACAAAGGATACAGATGAAGAGATGCACAGGGCAAGGCATGTGGGAAAGGGCGTGGAGCTTTCCTGCCCTCCCGGGTGCACCACTCTCCAAGAACCTCCACATGCTTTGCTATTCAGAATCTCTCTGAACCCAGTCTTCTCGATTGATTAAATCATTGGCCAATATCAATCAACTTAACCTTCATTCCCTCTCCTATTCCCAGAGGTTGTGGGGTGTGCTAAAACTCCCAACCCTCTTACCACAAAGTTGGTTCTTCTGGCAACTAGCCCCCATCCTGAACCGACATAGGGGCTGCCAGCCATCGGCCACCTCATTAGCGTACAAAAATACACTCATTACTTTGGAGATTCTAAGGAATTTAGGAGTTGGAGGAGAGACAGGGAGGAAAACTAAATATATATTTTTACAATATCATAGTTCTATAGGCTCAAAATCCAAGATTGGGTGCTATCATGGTTGGATTCTGGTGAGGAACTTCTTTCTGACTTACAGATGGTTCCCTTCTCACTGTGTCCTCACATGGTGAAGAAAGAGAGCTCTGGTGTCTTTTCTTATAAGGGCACTAATCCCATCATGAAGGCTCCATTTTCATGACTCTGTCAATTTTAATTACCTCCTAAAGGCCCCACCTCCTAATCACACTGGGAGTTAGGACTTCAACACATGAATTTGGAGGGGACACAAACACTCATTTCATAATAGACCACAAACTAAAACCTTTCTTGGACTATACAATTGAAATAACATGACCATGATTAATAACAACAAATCTAATGTGAACAACAGAGGCTGAACTGAGACACCTGTAGTTATGAATTTCTGCCCAAGAATTCATAAGCATTAAACAGAATAATGGTGCATTAGGGAAATGCAAATCTAATGTGAACAACAGAGGCTGAACTGAGACACCTGTAATTATGAATTTCTGCCCAAGAATTCATAAGCATTAAACAGAATAATGGTGCATTAGGGAAATGGAAATGCCTAATCATTTCACAGATTGTGGTTCTGAGCTATCAGAAATCTCTGTTGAGTTGGGCCTGTGCATCGGGGTCGCGTGCAAGGGGCTGGTTTGGTGATCCCTTTAAGAAACCGCAGATGGAGGAATTTCTCTGAGAGAAAATAATCCCACTCACGGGGCCCCTTGGAGGCCATTAACCCCCCGAGTCCCGGCCCCCCACTTTCCCAGGCAGGCCCAACAACCCACACGCACACCCCTGGGATCTCAGGATCTGAGGCCCGGCTCGCAGCATCTGCCCCCTCCCCACTCTCAGTTCAAGGCCTGGCCGGGTTGGGGGAAGCTGCCACGAGGCGGCCGTGCCAGCAGTGTGGGTGGGGGCCAGGGCCGAGAGTTGCCGCTGCCACAGCGCCAGGAGCCATAGCGGTTCTGAGCGGGGCCCAACATGGCGGAGAGAGAGGTGGAGTCTGGCCCCCGAAAGAGGTTTGAACAGAAAAGTGGTGCAGTTTTTGGTGGAGTTGTAGAGAACTAAACTCTCTCTGTCTGGGGCGGCAGCGGCGGCGTCTGAGGAGGAGGAGAACATGGTGGCCGTGGAGAGCAGCTGAAATGCCTGTTCTGCAGGCCAGGTGAGCTGGAATCTGACGCGATTCACTGATCCCCATCCTCCGACGGCTGGACAGTGGCCTTGAGCACCTCAGCAGACTGTCCACTGCTGCTCCCGAGAGCAGAGCCTGCGCCAGGTGGATGGATTAGAACGGTTTATGATTCGGCCCGCGGAGGAGCTGGCGGCGGTGGTGCCTTCCACA
>NW_007735668.1:0-1074 GCF_000696425.1 Galeopterus variegatus
CAAGCAATTAACACCAACCAGGAGAGCTGGGGAAGGCTCCAGGAAGGTGGCAGCATTTCAGCTGGACCTTGAAGTCTGAGTGGCTTTGTGTGGCAGTTTTAAATGCTGGCTAAAGATTCTTCGACACTGTGCCCTTGAGAACTAGCATATATGTTCTTGCCTTGAATCTGCACTATCCTTAAATGACTCAAACCTATAGAATGCAGTGAAAGTGACACTGCATGTCTTCCAACGAAGGTCATAAAAGGCCAGGCACAAGGCATATTCCCCCCAATTGAAAACACTTGTTCAAACAACGACTTGTGCATGAATGTTCACAGCAGCACTATGCACAACAGCCAAAGGGTGGAAACAACCCCCCTGTCCATCAGCTGATGAGTGGGTAAGCACGATGTGGTGTATCCACCCAATGGAATACTAGTCAGCCATAAGAAGGAATGTCGTGTCAATCCACGCTATGACATGGAGAAACCTAGAAAACATGACGCTAAGTGAAAGAAGCCAGACACAAAAGGACAAATATCGCAGGATTTCATTGATATGAAATGTCCAGAGGAGGCAAATCCATAAAGATGGAAAGCAGATGAGTGGTTGCCAGGGGCTAGGGAGGTGGGAAAGGGCAGTGACAGCTGAATGGGTCCAGGGTTTCCATTTGGGGTAATGAAAAAGTTCTGGAACTAGAGAGTGTTGGAGTGAGCAGGACTGAAGCCATGTTGGGACCTAAAGCTGCCTGGGCTGCAGGGTGGGGGAGGATTTTTATAAGGACAGTTTTTCTCTCCACTCTTGCTTCCCATCCCTGACTTTCTTATCTTGCTCGCTAAGTAGGAAAACAAGGCCTAGAAGCTAATTAGTACTGTGCAAAGCTAACAGTTCTTTCTTTGAGACTTGAGAAGTTTTGAGAAATGATCAAGGCCAAATGACTGAAGCTGACCTTGGGCACTAGCCAAGCACAGCGGTGCAAATCAAAATCCTGCAGGGTCCTGAGACAACAGCAAAGAGGAGAACAGAAACCAGATGAGGCCTTGGCAAGACCTTGGACCTGACCCATAGACACGACCCCTCGTAACTCACATC
>NW_007735668.1:1580-27504 GCF_000696425.1 Galeopterus variegatus
AACTAACTGGCCAGCCCAACCACAATTTTTTATTATTATTTTTACTTTTTTGGCAGCTGGCCGGTACAGGGATAGGAACCCTTGACCTTGGTGTTGTAACACCACGCTCTAACCAACTGAACTAACTGGCCAGCCCAACCACAATTTTTTAAGTTAAAAAAAAAAAAAAAGGTGTGTGTGGCGGGGGGTCATGCAGCTTACACCTCATCCACTGAATGAATGCTCAGAGCCTAAAGGGCTGTGTAAGAAGTTCAACAGTCACCATGCTATAAGGAAGCCCAAGCCACATGCAGAGGCCACGCTTAGGTGTTCCACTGGCCAGCCCCAGCTGAGACATCCTTTATGACATGCGATTGAAAAAGCTTCCAGATGATTCTAGCCCCTGGTCACCTAAGTCTTCCTAACTGAGGCCCATCCCTGCTGTGTTCTTCTGAATTCCCAACCTATGGAATCTATGAGCATAGTAAAACGGTTGCTGTTTTAAGCCACTAAGTTCACAAAGGCTGATTATGCAGCAATACATAACAGGAACAGCTTTCAACCTGGGGAGGAAGGGGGCAAGGGTCTGTTTCTCCCCCAGTGCCTCACATGTGTCCTGGCTCAACGAGCACTCATTCACACACTAGCAGATGTGTACTGAGCACCAGGCCTGCTGTCTGCCTTCACACCTGCCCTCCGTGCCTGTCAAGCTCTTTTACTTGCCTGTAATCCTGCCAATTGGGCCAATTGTTGAGCTAGGGCTGGGTCTGGAGCTCACAGACCCCTCTAGCCCATTGTCCAGACTGGGTCAGACCCTTTACACACCAGGCTGGGTCACCAGACCCCTCACACAGGTCTATGAGCTAGGTAACAGGCAAACAGGTCCTTGGAAGCCATAGGTTTGAGAGCATGGCTGTGCGTGGCGGCCACCCAAGGCAGACGCCAGCCAAGTCGCAGCACTGCACAGGCGCACTAACTCCACCCACACGCGATTTGTTTACAAAGAATGTGCTGCACCACCCCCAACCTGACCTAAGGCAAGGGGGCCTGATTATTCTATTTTCCCAACAGTGCCCCAGGCCAGACTGGCACATGCTACACGGGTGGGTTTCCTTGCTCTCTGGCTTGCGGTGGGTTTAGCCCATAGGTTCCCTTAGTGCTTCAAGTGCCCTTAGAACCTCAGTGGTTTTTTTCACAGTGCCTTTAGGACAAATAAACACCTAACAGTTCCACCATCTCACGCTAGCAGAAGCAGCAATAAAAATTAAAAGAATAATGTCACAGCTGGCTATGCTGTGGCACTGCTTTGGTGGTAATGAATTCCACACTGTAGAAATACTTCCTGAAGAAGAATTACCTCTGATTTGGAAAATAATCCCGCGTAGAACCACCTAGCAATGCCAACCGGATGTTTTCTAGCCTTTCCTTTAAACAGATATTCACTGAACAGGGGACCTCTTCACCTACAGCAGTTTTCAGAAGTGTTGTTTTGTTAAAAGCTGCAGAATCCTCTGACATCTTACACAAAGCTCTAGGTAGAAAACTAATAAAACCAGAGCTCAAAACTGGTTGAGGCTAGAGTGGGGGTCCAGGTGCACCCACTGTTGTGCTGGTCCTCTCCCCCTGCCCCCCACCCACCCACCTTGGGAGAGGGAATTTGCACAATTAGCTGAAGCCCCAGCACTGGTGAGGGCACTGAGAAAGGCCGGCTGGCAGCACACTCCGCAGCCTCACCAGAAGGGCAGACGTGGCCTGAGCACATCAGAAGCCTTCCATCCGCTGGCCTCAGGCAGCACCTGCTTCAAGCAGCCATCAGGACTGGGGGAGAGTGACGGCAAAGGCCTCGGGAGAGAGCCGGTGGGCCCCCAAACCAGAAGCGCAGGCTCCAATCACCTTGTGAAGCAGTTTAGAATCAGACCCAAGCAACAGAAATCCGGCTGCCTTCCAGGGCCCTCAGAGGCGCTTCTAAATGTTCATGGCTGAGGTCTAATTTTCTGCACATTTTAAAATCCTGACTCTAAAGCATACTGGGAATTTGTTTAAAATGTGGTAAAATTTAAACAATGTAAGGAAACCTCACATACTATTTTTTTCAAAGAATGAAGAGGTCGCTAATAGCTTTCCACCACAACAAAATATGACAAATTCAATGCCTTATAATCTTACAGATCTAGAGGTCAGAAGTCTCGCTGGGTGAAAATCAAGGTGTAGACAGGGCTGCGTTCCTTCTGGGGGCTTTAGGGGAAAAACCGCTCCCTTACCTTTTCCAGCTTCCAGAGGCAGCCGCATTCCTTGGCCCCTTCTTCCACTTTCAAAGCCAGCAACGGCCGGTTGAGTGTCACATGACATTGCTCTGATCCAGACTCTTTTGCTTCCCTTTACCATATTTAAAGGATCTGTGTGAGCGATTACATTGGGCCCACCTGGATAATCCAGGCTACTCTGTCAGCTGATGAGCAACCTTAACTCCATCTGCTTCCTTACTTAGTTCTCCTTTGCCATGTAATCTAAGATATTCACAGATTCCAGATGTGACACTGCGAAAACATGTTTTCAGTCTTCCTCCCCGTCTTCAGGCACACAACTCCTAAAATCCTTAGAATCTCCAAAGTGCTGTCTTTTGGTATGCTAATGAATTGACTAATGGCTGGCAGCCCCTAGGTAGCTTCAGGATGGGGGCTGGGCACAGGAAAGCCCAAGGCAGTCTTTCCGGGGGAGGGGAAAGTAGTTGTAGGTTAAGTTGGTCACCAATTGCCAATGATTTAGTCAATCGTGTCTACTTAATGAAGCCTCTATAAGAACCCAAGAGGTCTGGGTTCAGAGAGCACCTGGATAGCTGAACACGGGGAGGTTCCTGGATGGTTGGCCTGGGGAGGGCATGGAAGCTCCGTGCCTCTTCCCCCATACCTCGCCCTATGCCTCTGTTCATCTGTATCCTTTGTAACATCCTTTGTAATAAACCAGTAAATGTAAGTACGCGTTTGCCTGAGTTCTGAGCCACTCAGCAAATTAATCAAACCCAAAAAGAAGGTTGTGGGAGCCCTGGTTTATGGCCAGTTGGAAGCACAGGTAAAACAAACTGGGACTTGCAATTGGCATCAGAAGTGGGGGCGGGGGAGTCTGGAGGACTGAGCCCCAACCTGTGGGATCTGATGCTATCTCCAGAGAGACAGTGTCAGAATTCAATTACAGGACACCCAGCTGGTGGCTGTGGAACTGGCTGCTTGCTTGCTGGTGGGGAGAAGTCCCCACACTTCCGGTCACAGAAATCAGAAATTGATCCTCTGTGCTGATAATTGTGCTGTAATAGTAGAGGAAAAACAGTTTGTGTTTTGTTTTTCCCACTCCTCATTTGGTGAGATGTGGGATTTGCTAGATCAGCCCTGGCTCACAGAAACATGTGATTTGAGAAGAGAAAGGATAACAGGGTGGGGGATGAGGAACCTTTGATTCCTGGGTGGCCGCATGGTCACCCGTGGTGTGGAGCAGCATCTGTGCTGCGCACAGCTATGAAAGGTAAAAGTTACCAGTGGAATTTAGAGATGGATCCAAGTCCCAGGGAGTTGGTTCACTGGATACATAAGGAAATGCAAACTAATAAGAAAACAGCAAAATATTCAATCCCTTGGTTATTGTTACCTGTAATAGCTAAAATGAAAGTAAAAGAGAGTGCCATGTTGGACCTTGATGCGAGACCAAGCTCAGACTTCAGTGGGTCTGAGCTTCAGCCACTAGCCTGAAAGCTGTCTTGCAAGGGGAAAATTACGCAGGGACGACAGAAAGTACCTCTAAGACCTGTGGTTCCTAAGGAAGCAGTCAATGTGGGGGAACGGCAAAACTAAGAAACAACTGAGATCAGAGGTAGTGTGAAGGAATTGTTTCATTTCATAGATTGGTTTCATCAGCTCCCTGAGGAGCCTTTACTGAACTGGTGTGCGAGTGATTTAGGAGCAGTATCTTTGGTTTTCAATGCTGCACAGTGAAGAACATTTGGGTTGATGAAAGCCCCACAACTTGCTATGGAACAATCACAGCTGTATATGATCCAGACACACAGGAGGTTATTCCCGAGGGAACAGCCAGCCTGGTGAACTGGACAAAGGCCACTGTAAGGTCTGTTCACCCTGAGAAGGGGGACTGCCCAACTTCCCTTGTAAATACTAAGTGGCGAGCCCCAGATGAAACAGCTGCTATGCCTCGTATGCAAGCCATGTGGGACTGGCTTTACGATGACCAGGATGTTCACCCACTGCATATGCCCATTACCCAGGTCATGGCAAATGCTGTGGTTAATGGGGCCCCTTTAGCATGGGCACCCCATGTAATCTTACTGCTGCAAGACAGCTACCATCAGGGAAGCGTTATCAAGTTTGCTGTCTCAGCTTCCCCTCCTGGGTCTTACAGATGATAATAAAAACATGAGGGTAATTAACAAGAGGATGGGGAAAGGCAGAGGGGAGTCAAAGGACTCATCCCAGAAAGGTGGGAATTTTTAAAAACAGTTAAGAAATAAGGTCAATAAAGAAAACATTGATGGGGTGAAACTAAGAGGAAAAAGAAAGGGAAGAGTCATGAAACTCATCCCAGCAGGGTGGAAATCTTCAGATGGTTCTTAAGAAATGGGAAGAATAAAGTGGAAATTGATGGGGTTTAAAACAAAGATCTTAATACAACACTATCAAAGGTTGGATGGACCCTGCTGGTCCCCAGCATTAAAGGGTTCCAAACAAGTTTGCTGTATTTCTACCAGTGCGGAGAAATTTAAGAAGTCAGAGGCAAAGTTTGCAGTGAGAAATGTGATTTAAAATTGCCTGGGAGGTCTGCCCGGTTAGCTCACCTGGTAAGAGCGTGGTGGTAAGACCTAGGTCAAGGGTTTGGGTCCCCATACTGGCCAACCCCCAAATAAGTGAAATTGCCTGGAGCAGTAGTCAGGAAGGTTAATCGAGATAAAGACTGACAAATGGGCAAGGGTCCCTTGGCTCAACTCCTTGCTGAAGAACCCAAAGCCTTTTCCAAAAGAAAGAATAAAATGGTCAGGGGTGGACTAGAACATAAAAACTGTAAGGATTGATAGGACTCTGGAGAATGGAATGTTTAAACAGGCTTTATGTAAAGAAGATGTGTCTTTTACCTGATTATGTTATGGGGAACGACCGTGTGTCTGACTGGGGAAAGTTCCCCCTACCTAGTACTGTAAAACAGAAGGTATGTGAATCCACTCTTCAAGCAATACTAATTGCACATGCTAAATGGAAACCAGTAAGATTGCCCGAGCCTACACAGGGCACAGTAGAAGCTGGAGTGCTGGTGGAGACAAATTACCTGTTGGACAGCCCCACGTGGAGCCTAGACTGGGACTTAAGGCAAAAGCCTGCAAGTGCCTGCTCGCGTTGACTACTGGGACTTTGCACTTGAGAATTTAAACAGTTTATACAGGATCATGCTGTCTGGGAAATGGAAGGAGGACATACTCACAAGCAGGAACCATCTTTTCTCCTAGCACTGACTCTGGAACTGCGGGAGGAGCTGCTGGATTCTACTGTGCCCTATAAACAGCTCTCAACTGACGACCAAAAGCTGCTGGGTTTGTGGATGGCAGTTCCAAGGTGAATGGACAACATACTGCTTCGAAGGCTGCTACTCTGATCCAAGAAGGTGAGAACAACAGCCCATGGGCAGCATTGCACGCTGTTTTCCTAGTCGGGCTGGAAGAACTGAACAGTGGGAAAAGCCCCTGTGTTTAGGTTTTTACTGACTCATGGGCAGCGGGCCTGATGCTGTAGACGGGATGCCCTCCCCCAGCCTCATTGAAGTTTAAATCCCCACTATAACTGTTGAGGGTGGGAAATCCTATTATGGTAATTGAAAGGCGGGGCCTTGAAGAGGTGATTAGATTGTAGGACCGTACCATAGTAAATGGATTAAAAATGGTGGTCAGGGGCATTGCTTGGAGGGCTTTAAAAGACAAGTGAATGAGGAAGTTGTCCTCTTGCTCTCTCTGTTTCCACCATCTTGCAATGTGAGACCCCTGAGTCACTGTCACCACCAACAGATGTATTCCTTGGACTTTGGACTTCCCAGCCTCAGAAACTAAGCAATAAATTTCATTTTCTTTATAAATCATCCAGTTTCAGGTATTTTGTTATAAGCAACAGAAACAAATTAATACACCTGGCCACATGGTCAGGCAGAAGGGTGATGGAAACCTGGCATATTAAAGGAATGTCCACTTGGGGCACAGAACCTTTACAAATTTGAGGGGTGCATTAAAGTAGGAAATGTCAGTGCCCATCAGAAGAGCCCCCTTCTAGGTTTGGAAGGTGACTGGAATCAGCATGCAGATATCCCTGTGAGCTCACCTGAGGTGACCACCTGGGCCCATGAAATGAGTGGACACTGGGGTTACTTCAGCAGTGTAGAGATGGGCTGCATGTAGACATGTTCCTCTTGTACCGTCTTGGGCTCATAGTATCAACAAGAAGAGAGATTGCTGATGACTATGGGGCAGATTTCCTGGTAGTAAGGCCCTTATTATGGATTGAATTGTGTCCCCCCACAGTTTAATGCGTTGGAGGCTTGGTCCCCACTGCAACAGTGTTAAGAGGGTGGGAAATCCTATTATGGTAATCGAAAGGTGGGGCCTTGAAGAGGTGATTAAGTTGATGGTTTAATGGTGGTTGTGGGCATGGTTCTGAGGACTTTTTAAAAAGAGCACATGAGTCTCTCTCTCTGCTCCACCATTTTCTGCCATGTGAGACCTCTGAGTCACTGTCACTACCACCAGACCCTTCGCCAAATGTGCTCTCTGGACTGTGGATTTCCCAGCCTCCCAAACTGTAAGCAATAAATATTGTTTCTTTATAAATTACCCAGTTCCAGATATTTTCTTATAAGCAAAAGAAACAGACTAATACAGAAAATTGGTACCAGAGAAGTGGGGTGCTGTTTTATAACAAATACTTGAAAATGTGGAAATGGCTTTGGAACTGGATGTTGAGAAGAGGCTGGAAGAATTTGGAGATACAGGCTAGAAAAAGCCTAGATGCTGGTGAGGAAAGTTTGGAACTTCTTAGAGACTGGTGAAGTGATGGCTACCAGAATGCTCATAGAAATATGGACTGTAAAGACCACTGTAAGGAGATCTCAGATGTAAATGAGAAGGGACTTATTGGAAACTGGAGCAAAGATCAGCAAGGAACTCAGCTGCATTCTGTTCATGCCCAAAAGCTTTATGGAGTGTGGAACTTCAAGGTGCTGACCCAGGGTATTTGGCAGAAGAAATCTCTAAGGAGCAAAGCATTAAGGAAGCTGCATGGCTACTTGGAACAGCCTATGCTGTTATGGTGGCAAAGGCACGACATAAAGCCAGAACTTAGAAACAGAGCATAAAGATTTGGAAAATTTGCTGCCTGGCCACGTGGTGTGGGATCTGATGCTATCTCCAGAGAGAGTGTCAGAATTCAATTAGAGGACACCCAGCTGATGTCTGCTGTGGAATCGGTTGCTTGCTTGCTAGTGGGAAGAAAATCCCACACATTTGGTCACAGAAGTTCCACTCTGTGGAACTTGGAAGTTGGTCTTCTGTCCTGATAATTGTGCTGTGAAAGCAAAGGAAAGAGGTTCTTTCCCACTCATTCACAGACATCAGGATGTGGACATCTTTGGAGGCCCACTATTATTCCACCTACCACAGCTTCCCACCTTCCCCCATTTGGAACCCTCATTTACATGAAAGATTTTCCTGCCTGTTCTTGACAGGAGTTCATAATGACTTAAAGCTTTAACATGCACACCAAGATTCAGCAGGCAGTGGACCTCGGAGCAAGCGTCAGGGAGGGCCCAGTCCAGGCTGGGGGACAGAAATCCCTCAAGCCAGTCCTCCCCAGCACCTAAGAGCAACAGAGGAATAACATGCAAAGTGCAAAAAGTAAGAGTGGGAACGCTGCAGGAAAAGCAAAAACACCACTTGGGGAGAACCTAGAACAGGAAAGTCCATGTATCTGAAAGGTCTCTTTCCTGAACTCACAAGAACCAAACCCAGCTCTGCCCCCAACCCCCAACTCTATGCTGAGCAGCCAAAACTGGCCTCTGCATCCTCATCTCTACTGGAGGCAGCTTCGGGCTCTTCCTCCGGGCCCGCTGATGCTGACTCATGGATGGGGAGTGGGGTGGCTGTGTTTAAAAACAATGGCATTTTAGTCACCTGGTCTCCAAAGTGATAGAAGGGATCGGGATGTGACTTGTGACAGTAAGGAAGGGGCTGACAACGAAGCAGGTGAAACTAAAAAGTAGAGTCCCCAGGCCATCCCTCTGCCAGTCCAGTGACTAACTGGAGCACAGAATGACCCTGGAGCCATCCTGGAATGAGAAGCTCTCCTCCTCCCCACGATGCCACCTCCCCATGGACCATCCCTGAACTCAGGCAGGCAGGGTTACGCAGCTCTGGGCCAACCCTGCAGGTACCCCCTATAAGCCCATCTGCCTCAGACTCAATACCCCAAGTCAGCCCACAAGGCTTCTGCCTGCATCTCAGCCTGGCCGCTCAGCACTGCTGGTACCTGGGGCCTGCTCTGCTCTCTCACCCTCCTGAACCAAGCCAAGGGCCCTGAAGACTATCCCCAATCCGGAGGTCACAAATGCTGCCACCTCTCGCATTTGTTCTGCTTGGACTACACAGTAAATATTTTTAAATGGACATACAACCCACATACCATGCAATTCACCCTTTTAAAGTGTACAATTCAGTGGTTTCTAGTACATTCAAAAGGTTGTGCCGTCATCACCTCTAGCTAGTTTCAGAACATTTTCAGTACCCCAAAAACCCCTTACCCATTAAGCAGTCAATCCCTTTCCCCTTCATCCCAGCCCCTGGCAATCACTAATCTACTCTCTGTCTCTATGGATTTGCCAACTCTGGACATCTCATATAAATGACACTTTCAAGGTTTGCGTTTTTAAAATGTGGCTTGGAATGTCGTAGGTAATATGCGTAATAATCACTAACAAAGAGCTCACTCAGAGCCAGGTGCTGTGCTAAGCCCTTTATGCGTTTCTATTCATTTAATCCTAAAAACAACCCCGTGACGTGGATAGTGTTATTATCCTCATTTCACGGATAAAGACACTGAGGCACAGAGCAGTTCAGTAAACTACCCGGAGTCACAGTAGCACTGGGCGGGCTTGCTTTCTTTAAAACCTGCACTCTTCATCTGTAAGTTGGACTTTTTAAGGGAGCAGACAGCAGTTCACCCAACACACTCATCACCTGTATTTTTGGTCACTTCTCACTTTTCTATTACCTGCCTGATCCCTGAAGGTATCTGTTTCGCCATCCCTGCTTTGGCTATTCAGATGAACCTGACTTCAAATCATGTGATCTCGGGTAAATTCCTAAATCTCTCTGGACCACACAATTTTCATCTGAGAAATGGATTACCACCCAGTTACTTTTCAAGGCCATATGCAAAGGGCCATTATGGCCATCAGGAGTTGGTATGGGTCACGGTGCCAACTTTCTGGGTGGGTATGAGGGGGAATGTGTGTGAGGCACTGAGGGCTTGGTGCATGGAAAGTATTCTAGAAAGGGAGCCCCCATTGTGATTCCTACCCACGTGCACCACGGACATTTTTCTCCCGACTGCTCAGAGCAGCTCCCTATTTCTATAGATACATACAGGTGCCCTACCTGTCCCGTGCAGGTTTTTCAGAACTAGCAAAATACTGTGGACTGAAAAGCCCTCTGTAATCAGAACAAGGATGACTTGTTAACTGCCCCTTAAATTCCTGGGAGCCTAAAGCCTGTCTCTGCTTGCCAGAGCCTGGAGGGATTTCACAAATCACGCTCAGATGTCCCTCAGAGAGCTTTCTGATGCCTGCCAGGGTTTCTCGGCCACACCGCACTGCTGAGGACCAGGACCAGGAATAAAGTGGCTCTGGAGCAGGCCTACCCAGACCACTGCTCCAGGGCTCAAGGACAGCCAGTCACAGCCTACCTGAGCATCTGCTATGTGTTTGTTCATTGTGACACAGCAGCTCTGAGACTGCAACTGCCCAGATTCCAGAGGGGATCGCCAATGCAAAAACCTTATTTGTCATCTCATTTTGCACAAAAGATCCAGAAAATTGGGTCCCTACCTTGAAACCAAACCTTCTTCTGGCTCAGCTTTCTTAAAAAAAAAGATCATTGGATAGCAGTCTTATCTGGGTTGAATTCTGGCTATTATCTCTTCCAAGCTGTGTGAACAGGGTCCCCTCATCTGGAAGGCAGGGATTAACACCCAACCTGCTAAATTGTTAAAGCAACGTATGTAAAGTGCCTGGCACACAGCACGCACTCCAGAGATGGTAGCTGGTGGCAAGGCTGCAGATCTAAGAGTGACACATGTCTGGTCCCCTCAAGACACCATCGTGAATTGTTAGGCATCATATGGATGAGCAAAAGGATCAGAAAACTCATTTTCCCCAGGCCAGTAAAGTAGTAGAAGTGGGACGGCCTCCAGCTGTAAAGGCCTAGTGCTTAAAAGCAGCAAAGGTCGAGTTGGACAGCCTGGGGTCAAATCCTAATTCTGCCAATTGATCACTGTATGGCCTGAGGCACATTACTTCACCTCTGTGCCTCTGTTTCCTCATCTGAAAATGGTTGCACCGCCACCTCCTAAATCAACTAATGTAACTCAAAACGGTGAAAATCTGAGACCTGATCATTTACATTCCTCACTTTCTCAATGTGCATATCATGTTGAAGACTTTCAGAAGACAATCTTGAAGAGAATATCAATTTTCTAACATTTTTGTGCTTCCACTTTCAAAGTGTCCAGGTCATTATAGATGCAAGTCAATCACACGATTATACTTTTCCCCACAAATGCATCATAAATAAAAATTTAATCCCCAAAGGGAAAAATGAAAGAGAAAATTCAACAGCTGTTTACCCCTGCAACTTGCTTTATTTTTCTTCATAGACTGACAATATATTATATAGATTTAGATGTTTGTGCTTGTTTTCTACCCCCACCAGGACATCAGCTCCATGAGGACAGAGTCTTAGCTTTATTCACCGCTACATCACCAGTTTCTAGAACAGAGCCTGGCACCTTTGTAGAATGTTGAATGGCTCTTCTTTTTTTTTTTTTTAAAGATGACCGGTAAGGGGATCTTAACCCTTGACTTGGTGTTGTCAGCACCATGCTCAGCCAGTGAGCGAACCGGCCATCCCTATATGGGATCCGAACCCATGGCCTTGGTGTTATCGGCACCGCACTCTCCCGAGTGAGCCACAGGCCGGCCCTGAATGGCTCTTCTTGTATCAACTGCAAGAGGGCTGCCCACACGAAAAACATTTCTGCATCCTCTGCAAAACTGCCTGAGCTAGCACTGTCCACTGTTCTCCAGTGTTCCTTACATGTGACCTAAATCTTACTAGAACTCAGTACTAGAACAAAATTTTGTTTTTGCTGAACTCATGTTTTTCACTAGCTGGGTTTGCCTTCATTGTCAGGAAGCTCAAAGCACAATTCCGTGCTCAATTAGTGTTTTCCTTCAGCCCTTTTCCTGGTATGTAGATGGGATATAAATAAGTGTAAGAAGATTCTGTTGGTACAGCTTAAGACCCTATTTTTAACCACAGACTGCATTTATTCTATGAAATGTTTCCCAAACTTGAACGTGCCTGCGAATTACCGGGGAGCTGGTTAAAATGCAGAATCTGACTCAGGAGGTCAGGGGCGGGGCGTGAGATGCTGCAGTCCTAACAAGCTCCCAGGTGATGCCTATGCGGCTGGGCCCTGCAGCACATTTTAAGTAGCAGAGTCTAAGAGACTTGCCCCCTTGATTCAGCAGAATTTCTCTTTCCTCCTTGGCAAAATACGGCCAAAGGCCCCAAATCTGGAATGGACACCAGAAGCACCCAGGGAGCTGGTTAGACCTATACATAGCTGCCCCCTGCCCCACCCTCACTCCGTCCCCACTGCGATCCCGACGAAAGGGGATAGGAATCCGCCCAGAAAGCTCCCCGGTTGCTCCTGCGGCAGGTGGTCTTGCAGCAAATTTTGAAAATGCTCTCTTCAAGCTTTTCCCAAAGGTAAATTCCTGGGGACAGCTGCTTTGTTCAGGACTTTAACGGGGGACCATCCTGTTGTTTCGAGCCCAGCACCAGCAAGGGTCCCATCTCTCCTCTCCGGCTGCGACAACTGCGCCGGGTCAGCCCCGGCGGGCTCGGGGCTCAGACCCCCACCTCTCGGCCCTGCCCCGCAGCTTGATGAATGCGCTGGAAGTGCAAGTTCACATCTGCAGAGTCCGTTTGAAAAACGTGCTGGATGGTCGGCAACCGCGCTGCAGTCTCTTCCCATGAGCCCCGCAAACGGAGTCCATCTCCAGGACCCGGAGAAATCAGACTCCGACACTGACCCGAACAGCAAAATGCCCGCTGCGGTCTTGGACGTGACCGCGCCCCAGAAGAGCCCCAGCTGCAGCCAGCTTTCCAGGACAAAGAGAGGGCGCCGCTGCTATCTGGAGTGGCAGGGCGGCGGCGTCGAGCCCGTCCCTGCCATTATGCGGCACGAGCTGCCCTGGCCACATCCTCCTGAGAGGGCAGCTACTATCACCTCCCCCCAGGTCCGTAGGGCAGCATTCCTGTGCCCCTCACCTGGCCCGCTACCCCCTGTGCCACAGTGGGTGCTGCGGTCTCCCTGAGATTGAGCCGAAATCTTTCCGGTGTGGCTTCCATCCACTGCTTTGAATCCTAAACATATTAGGAATGAATCTTCTGATTTTCGGGGCGCTTACTAGCTGGAGAATTAACAGAAGTAGCTGGTAGTTATTAAACACATGCTATATACAGTCGTCCCTCAGGATCCGTAGGGGATTGGTTCCAGGATGACCCCCCCAAACCAACATCTGTGGATGCTCGAGTTCATGATATAAAATGGCATAGTATTTCCATATAACTCATGCACATCCTCCTATATACTTTAACTCATCTCTGGATTACTTATAATAACTAATACAATGTAAATGCTATGTAAATAGTTATACTGTATTGTTTTTTTATTACTATTGTTTTTTATTATTGTATTGCTATTTTGTATTGGTTTTTTTTTTTCCAAATATTTTTTTTTTTTTTTTTCCTTTTTGTCTTTTTCCGTGTCCGGCAACGGATCGCAACCCTCAGTATCGGCCCCGTACCGGACCGGGACCAGCAACGGGATCGCAACCCTCGGTGTTGCTCCCGCGCCCCGCTCAGCCAGTGAGCAGGAACCGGTCTGTATGTGGGATCCGAACCCTCGGCGGGAGCGCCGCCACGCTTCCCAAGCGGCGCACTATCCAGTGCGCCACCCGGGCCGGCCCATTTCCAAATATTTTCTATTCACAATTGGTTGTCTGCAGATGCAGAACGCATGGATAGAGAGGGCTGACTGCACATGGCATATTCCAGGCATTTTACCCTTACGTTTATTCCTCACAACAACCCATGTATCACCTCACTAATTAATGAGGGAAGAGGATGAAAATGGAGATTCCTGGAAGCTGGGGAGTTAACTGGGTCCAGTTCCATCGTGTCAAAGGGGGCAGGGGATCACTGAGAACCCCAGCTAGTGAATGGCTAAGAACATGTGTTTAGAGCCAGACCAGGTACAAATCCTGGCTGGACCCTAGAAGGTGATGCTAAGTATCAAATGAGACAGTGGAAAGCGGGCACCTGGAGCACAGTGAGACATGGGGGGATGTTACTTGTTAATATTCTTTTTTTTTGTGACTGGTAAGGGGATCGCAACCCTTGGCTTGGTGTCGCCCGCACCGTGCTCAGCCAGTGAGCGCACCAGCCATCCCTATATAGGATCCGAACCCGCGGCCTCGGCGCTCCCAGCGCCACTGCGCTCCCAGTGCCGCACTCTCCCGAGTGAGCCACGGGGTCAGCCCTACTTGTTAATATTCTAACAGCTAAAGAAACATTGGCTACAGTGAGGTTGGGAGGTTACTGTGTATTCCAGGCTGGGGACATGCTCCCAGCTTTTCCACGAAGTCAGGGTGCCCTGAGCCATTCCCTCTCCCTGTCTGGCCTCAGTGGTACCATCTGTACCAGGAAGGCACTAGATTTCATGCTCTTTAGGAGCCCTTCAGGCTCTGATGGGTGAACCCTGGCAAACCCACGCTTGTCTACACTGAGGAGGTGAGGAAGGGCAGCTTCTAAGTTGAAGCCATCTCAGTCAACATGCAGTAGAAACAGTCACACCCAACTGGAACTCGAACTGGTAAATGTGCAGTGGCGACACCTAAAGCCCGCCAGCAAAACCCCTGCCCCGTGTGATGTGTGCTAAGACTATCTTCTAGTTCACACATGATGGTCCGCGGGCCAAATCCAGCCCACCCACCTGTTTGTACAGCCTTGGAGCTAAGAGCAGTTCTTGCATTTTTAAGTAGTTGAAAAAAATATCAAAAGAGCATTTGTGATGTGGGAAAGTTACACAAAATTCATACTTCAGGGTCCATGAACTTTATGGGAATACAGCCATGCCCATTTGTTTCTGTGTATTTCCTGACTTGTTTTTGTGCTACCACAGCAGAATAGAGTAGTTGTGACAGAGACCATGGGGCAAATAAAGCCTAAAATATTTACTCTCCAGCCCTTTACAGAAAAAGTTTGCTGACCACTATTCTAGCAGATTGAACCATGGCAAGGATGAATAGTAACAGGTGATGAGGCAGGACCTAAGTGTGCTCTTCTAGAACACAGGATGAGCACAGAAGATGACGTGCTCTGACACAGGAATAAGAATCAAGAGGGAAGGACAATGTTTACCAGGTGCCAAAGGACACCACTGAAAGAAAAAAAATAATAAAGATCGCTAATCAAAGTATTGCAAATGGCCAAGATCAGTTTCCTTCCAGATACCTCTCTCTTCGTAAAACGACTCATCTGGGGCCTGGTTTGTCTCTCAGTTTCTTGGAAGTTATGTTAATTTGAGTCTGAGAGGGCTGGTGATCCTGCCAGTCTGAGGACCTGCTCAGAACCTAATGAGCCTCTCAGTCAGGTAGCTGCTACCCTGCTGAATTACAGTTGAACATGGACTTGATTTACATACAAGAAATTCTACACTTAGAAACCATGATCTGTGCTCCCTGCCCCCCTCACACACACAGACATGCACACATACTCCCCACTGCCAAAGCACATGGGTGCTGGGACAATTCCTGGCCAAGGCTGCCTTCCCACCCTCTTGCTACACCTAGCCCCTCCCTGCACTTCCCAAATCCTGAAAATTGCCATCAATTGGAAAACCATTTGGCCTGACAAGCTCCTCTCCTAAAATGCCGTCCTTTCCCCAGCACTGGCCCAGTCAAAGAAGTGTGGCATGGAAAAATGGCTACCAGGCTAGCCTGGGAGTACAAGAGAGGCACAGAGAGGGCTGAGAAGGCTTATGCTAATCTGAGTTAAGTAGGCTTCTGAGATCCAGCCTCGTATGCCACCACTCCCCAACTTTCTGTCCCCCATCCTCATTACACACCATATCTATGAGATGTGTTCTAAATTCCAAAGCAGTTATCTGTGGTCTCAGAGTCCCTAAGCCTCAGCAGCTTGCCAGAATAAATGAAGTCCCATTGGTATCACTAGTGCAGAGTTCCTGTTCTTGCTCCCAACTGCCGCAAACCCCCTTCTTGCAAAAAGTCGCCACCCTCAATTTTTCTGTGAGTCCTCCAAGGGCTTCCTACCCCCCTCACCAATGGCTGAAATTAGCCGCACCCGGTGGCATCTGTCCACCAGGGCTCTGGAATGGCCTTGCCACTGCCCCCACTGCTGCTGAAGATGCCCATCAGGAGAGCACCACTGCCCACGTTGTCACCTGGTACCCAAAACTGCTCAGCCGCCCTTCCACCTGCTTCCTCTAGCCTACCACAGCCTTGGGCCCTAATCCCTTTAACTGAACCAGTTTGAGGGCCCTATCTGGGCAAGGAGTGGGAAAGGGACAGAACAACCTCCTTTCTTACCCCACTCCCCACTGTGTGGGCCAATTAGGAGACAAAGACTCACCGAATATCAATGGGAATGCAAACAGCTCTGGCTGGCTGTGGGAAGGGGGCGCACCGTGCTCTAAGACAACTTCCCCAAACACCTGACTTCACACTCAAGTCTTCGCCAGTCCCAGGCGAAATACGAAAACTGAGGTTGTTGTGGCAAGATTTCCCCCATCAAGCTAGAGTACTGACCTTTATTCTGAAATCATGAACTGTTTTTGGTATACAAAAGTCCTTTATTTCATGAAAAGATGGTAGTGTTGTGTTTAATGTGCTTACTTTGCAAAATGAGAAGTTGGCAACCTTACCCAACTGTACATTTAAAAAAAGAAAGAAGAGAAATTGACTGGTCGGTGAAATTCACAAGTCTGGGAACTACTGACTATACCAGCAATATTCAGCCCACCCAGAGTCCCGATACATAGGAATTTTTGGAACACGTCCCATATGTAAACAGAAGCACTGAAAATGGATTCTAAAACAATGTTCCCTCATGTTTTTTGAGTTGTAAGCAAATTACCCCTCAATCTCCTCCGCTTCTCCACAGCGTTCTTATTTTCTCTTCTCATGGATTTTGTAGTATGGCGAGGTCAAGCAGGGCCTTAAATGGCATGCTAACGAGCAAAGATCTGATCCTGAACACAGAGGGAGGCCCTGGAAGCGTTTTCAGCATTAAGTAGCAGCAACAGGGAAAGTGGGCCACAGGAGTGCTGCTGGCATCATCTAGGGGGAGAAGCTGGGGGTCGTGGGGCTGGAAAGAAGGGTCTGGATTCTGGGTGTGGATGTGGTGGGGGTTGCAGTGGCCATGGAAAGGAGGGCCTGGGTGTGTAGGCCTGGCTCTGTTCTCAGGGCAGAAGAGAAAAGGCAGTCCAAGGGACTCGGGTGGTGCCCTGTGGGGAGGAGACTAATGACAAGCAGATATAACTCCATGGAGCACAGGGCACTGTGGGAACATGGAGGAACAGCCCCTTCCCAGTGGGATGGTCAGGGTAGAGCTGGCTTAGAGGAAAAGTACTAGTTCACGGGGCAGATGGGAGGCTGTTCCGACAGAAATGAGACAGAGCATGACATATGGAACGTGAATTGGCTTGAACCAGGTCATGCAGAGCTTGTAGACCAGGTGAAGTCTGGACTCTACCCAAAGGCAACCGTGAACCCTCAAAATCAGATGGCAGATCATGGACCCATTTCTCCAAGGAGCCTCAGGACTCTTTTGTATAGAACCCAGAAAACGGTACTCTAGCTGACAAGAGTCATTAAAGAGTGAAAAGCTGGGGAAAGTGGAGGAGAGCTTGGGGTCGGGAGTGGAAGCAGCCAGTGCAGGGGTCTTGAGAATGTTCCAGCTGGGCTCGAGGAGGGGCGGCTAGCGTGGGGGCTCCCACTCTGCCCAGTGTGATCGGCCAGGTGCAGCAGCTTCACAGACAGCCGGGCTGGCGCCCATGCTTTGCATTTCTGCAGAGCCCCCTCCCCAAATCACCGCTGCCTTACATGCAGCAGAACTGCCAACCCCAGGAAGGGACCTTTTGACTGGAGCATTTTGTAATATAATGCAACAAATTCCCACAAGGTACGAATCATCTCACCCTTTTTGATTCTGGTTAGGATTCCCATTTGGAGTTTGAAGGGTTTTCTTAACAAACCAAGGGCCACATAATGGTGAGGATGGATAATGGCAATGATGGCCATGGTGACAACAATCTCAAAGGAAAAAAAGAGGGTGCAAAAGGCCAGTGGGTCACGACTTCTTTTCAAAGCTCATTATCATGAGGAGTCCTCTTTGGAAATCTACATGCAGAACACCCAGTCGTCTTCAGGAAGCCTCCGTGCCAAGTCAGGCAGGGCAAAACCTTATGCCTGCATGTTTTCTTAATGCAAAGACTGTTCTGTAAATTTCTAGTGCTCCATCGAGTTAATATGGAATTTGCATAAGCACTTGGCAAAAAAATAAGTCTTGTCTCTGTAATATTTCTAAGGTAGTATTTTCTACTCTGAATCCTGACCTCTGTAGGAACAGGACTTAACATTTGCCTCCCAAATGTGGAGTAGGGCCTCATTTAACTCACCCAGGGAAGTCTCCCTGAGGCACTTGGGAGACTAAAACCAGAGAAACCAACATTTGGTGTCTTTACATTAAGTCTTTTCATGTAATAGAAGCAGCCCAAGAAACCTCCCAGAAAAAGTTACAGAACACAAATGTGGAATACAGCATCCGATTAATAGCAATAACATTTTGTTCAAATATGACTTTTTCAGAGGCATTGCAATATCCAAAACAGAACTGACCATCTCCTTCCCAGAAATCACTCTGCTTCCCTCCCAAGTGTTCCCTCATCTTAGTAGACGGCACCATCAATTTCCCAGTTGCTGGGGTCGCAAACCTAGGAAGCAGCCTTGACCCCTCTCCTGGTCTTACCCACGCCATTCCTGAGAACTCTGCCTGCTGCATGGTCTCGGATGCCTGCGCTCATCCCTGCCCCGAATAATTGCACTGCTGCCTCTTCCAACCCATTCTTTATCCAGCAGCCAGACAGACCCTCTTAAAAAGTAAGCCAGATCTTGTTGTTCCCTTGTTTAAAACCTTCCAATCTGTTGTCAAAGCCCTGCATGTCACCCACAGCAAATCCACATTCCCATCCTGGACCTGCAAAGCCCTACATGACCGAATCTTGCCCCTGCCTTTCAGTGCAATTCACCTGCTCATTCCACACTGCCAGCTGCCCTTCTACCCACACCACAGCCCACCTGCTCCCCGGCCCCAGCATTCCACCTGTCTGGAATGACTTTCCTTCCTTTCTTCACCTGGCTGGCTCCAGTTTAGCCATCAGGCCATACTAGAACATATGTTCCCTCCCAGCCCAGGAAGAGTTAGGGGTTCATCTTTTCTTCTCCCATAGACACAGCACTCGACTCTATCTTTTTTTTTTTTTTTTTTTTTTTTTCCCGTGTCCGGCAACAGATTGCAACCCTCAGTGTTGCCCCCGTACCGGACTGGGGACCGGCAACGGGATCGCAGCCCTCGGTGTTGCTAGGTCATGCAGAGCTTGTAGCCTCGCTCAGCCAGTGAGCGGGAACCGGTCTGTATGTGGGATCCGAACCCTCGGGCGGGAGCGCCGCCGCGCTTCCCAAGTGGCACACTATCCAGTGCACCACCGGGCCGGCCCATCGACTCTATCTTAACACAGCTTTGAATCCAGCTTTGAGCTCAACTTGCTTTGAAATTTGCTGTCTCCTCCCTCTGGTCCCTTATTTCTGAACCTTAGTGGCATGACAGAATAATCTGGGAAGTTTTTTTTTTTTTTTAATTAAAAAAAAATTTTTTTTTTAGATTTTACTCATTATTATTATTATTATTATTATTTTTTTTTTTTTTAAAGATGGCCGGTAAGGGGATCTCAACCCTTGGCTTGGTGTTGTCAACACCACGCTCAGCCAGTGAGCAAACCGGCCATCCCTATGTGGGATCCGAACCCAGGGCCTTGGTGTTATCAGCACCGCACTCTCCCGAGTGAGCCACGGGCCGGCCCAGATTTTACTCATTATTATTATTAGCATATTCATCATTACAATTTTTTTAGATTTTACTTTATTTTTTATTTTTATTAAGATATTTATCAAGGTAAAATGCACATAACATGAGATTAACCCTTTTAAACGTGTACAATTCAGTGGCATTTAGTACATTCACAATGTCACACAACCATCAGCTGTATCTAGCTCCAGAACATTTTCATCACCCCCAAAAGAAACCATGTACCTATTAAGCAGTCTCTCCTATCTACCCCTCTCCCAGCACCTGGCAGCCACTAATCTGCTTTCTGTCTCTATGGATTTGCCTATTCTGGATATTTCATATAAATGGAATCACATGATGTGTGGCCTTTTGTGTCTGGTTTCTTTCACTTAGCATCATGTTTGTGAGGCTCATCTATGTTCTACCATGTATCAGAATTTTATTTCTTTTTATGGCTGAATAATACTCAGTTGTATAATATATCACATTCTGTTATCCGTTCATCAGTAAATGGGTATTTGGGTTCTTTCCAATTTGGGGTTGTTGTGAATAATGCTCCTACAAGATTTTGGGGGACATGTGTTTTCATTTCTTTCGGATATATGCATAAATTTCTGGGTATCAGGGAAGCTTTTATGATTACCCCTGTTTTTTAATGTACTTGGCCTGGGGTAGGACAAGGCATTTGTGTTTGTGTAAAGACTGAGACCACAGCTGGACAAACTAAGGCCAATGGGCCAAGTCCTGCTGACTGCTTGTTTTCACGTGGCCCACAAGCTAGGAATGGTTGAGAAAAATAAAAAGAAGAATATTTTATGACACATAAAAATGATGTGACATTCAAATTCCAGTGTCCATAAAGTTTACTGACACACAGACACACCCATTCATTTATGTGTATTGTCCATAACTGCTTTGTGCAGCCAGGTCAGAGTGGAGTAGCTACAACAGAGACTGTATGGTACACAGAGCCGAATACTGTCATGTGTCGCTTAACAACAGGGATAAGTTCATTAGGTGATTTTGCATCATTAGATGATTTCGTTGCTGTGTGAACTTTGTAGAATGCACTTACACAACCTAGATCGTGTAGCTTAGTACACACCCAGGCTATGTGGTATAGCCACCGTCCTATATGCAGTCCGTCATTGACTACATGCAGTCTGTTATTGAGTGACTCTATGTAGTCTGTCATTGACTGGAACGTCATTATGTGGTTCATGACTATATTTACAGTCTGGTCCTTTACAGAAAGAGTTTGCTGTTCCCAGCCTTTGTCCATTCTCAATCCTCTCATTACTTGATATTTCAGCAGCGGTGGGCACAATTGATTACTCTCTACTGCCTGAAACACCTTCTTTACTTGGCTGCTGGAAACCACTCTCTCCTAGGAGCTCCAAGCTCCTCTCTGGATCTTGGGGAAGCCGCATTGGGGGTGGATCTGTGGCACCCAGTGGTCAGGTGCTGGGGCACTTGCATTTCCTCATGCAGATGTCAGTGATGTGGCGGGGGAGAGGGGGTGTTAAGAGATCACTGCTTGGCTTTGGGCAGGTCACTGTCCTTCTCTGGTCTTTGTTTTTCTTGTCTGTAAAATGAGTTGGTTGAACAAGACTATCTCTGAGGTCCCTTAGAGTTCCAAGCACTCTGATGATCACAGTATCAGGCACTGCCATCTGTATTACCTGGTCAAGTTCTCCCAGCAGCACAAGGATGAGGAAGCCATTTCTGTTATTATCACAATTTTACAGATGACACAACAAATCTTCAGAGAGGGAAAGTGACTTTAGCCAGTTCACCCAATAAATCAATGGCCAACCCAGGGTTCAAACTCGTGTCCAGCCAACCCCACTCTCTCTGCTAAGACACATGTGTTAAGTGCCTGCTGACAAGGCCTCAGAGAACTTGTGGGGCTGGGGAGGACACACTGGCAGGTGGTGGCTGGGTGTGCTTTGTATTGTGGATGTTGGCAGCTGTGAGTGCGACCCGACATGAGAATAATAACAATTTCTTAAGAAGCCTTGGGCAATGTACTTACTGCTGCATTAAGCACTTGACAAATTTCACGTTTAATACTTTCAACATACTGTGAGGGGATATATTAGTTTTTTGTGGCTGCCATAACAAATTACCACAAATTTGGAGACTTGAAACAGCAGCAATTGATTCTCTCACAGTTCTGGAGACCAGATGTCCAAAACCAAGGGTTCAGCAGGGCCACGCTCTTTCTAAAGGCTCTAGGGGAGAATTCCTTCTTGCCTCTTCCACCTTTTGGCAGCTGTCAGGCAGTCCTTGGCATTCCTCTTCTTGTAGATGCAACACTCCAATTTCTGCCTCTGTCTTTACATGGCCTTCTTATAAGGACACCAGGGGTTGCATTTATGGTTCATGCTAAATTCAGTGTGATCTCAGTTCAAGACCCTCAGCTTAACTGCATCTGCAAAGACTATTTTGGAATAAGTTCACATTCTGAGGTTCCTGGTAAACATGAATTTGGGAGGACACTATTCAACCCGCTACAGGGGTAATATTCCCAGTCTACGGATGAGAAAGCTGAGGCCCACTCCTATGCCATGAGACCAGTTGCTCCCTTAGATAGTTCTTTAGTGACTTTGGAACCAATGCCTACTACTGGATCATTTCAACCCCTTACTTCTCATAAGACAGAAAAAAAAGTAAACACAAAAAACCCACATGACCCTTAACTTACACTGTTTACAAAATTTAATTCAAAATGGATCAAAGACCTAAACTTAAGAGCTAAAACTATAAAACTCTCAGAAGAAAACATTGGGGAAAATCTTCGTGACACTGGATTTAGCAACGACTTCATGAATATGACACCAAAAAAGCACAGACAACAAAATAAAAGAATAGATAAATCGGACTTCATCAAAATTAAAAACTTTTGTACATCAAAGGATACTATCAACAGAATTAAAAGGCAACAAACTACAGAATGTGAGAAAATATTTGCAAATGACATATCTGACAACTGATTAATATAAAGAACTCCTATAACACAATAACATAAAGTG
Organism: Galeopterus variegatus; assembly: GCF_000696425.1. Lineage (NCBI taxonomy): Eukaryota > Metazoa > Chordata > Mammalia > Dermoptera > Cynocephalidae > Galeopterus > Galeopterus variegatus. Next base: position 24,117 of record NW_007735668.1, read on the forward strand.
CCCCAATTAAATAATGCACAATGTACCTAGACATTTCTCCAAAGAAGATATACAAATGGCCAACATGCACATGAAAAGATACTCAACATGAGTAGCCATTAAGAAAATGCAAGTCACAACCACAACAAGATACCACTTCAAACCTACTAGGATGGCTATACTAAAAAAGAAATATGAAATAGCAAGTGTTGGTGAAGATGTGAAGAAATTGGAACCTTCTTACAGTGCTGGTGGGAATGTAAAATGGTGCATCCACTATGAAAAATAGTTTGGGAGTGGCTCAACAAGTTAACACTGTAGATTTATCATATGTCGCAGCAACTCCACTCCTAGGTATTTACTCAAGAGAACTGAAAGCACGTGACCACACAAAGACATGAACACAAATGTTCACAGCACCTTTATTCATAACAGCCAAAGTGGAAACAACTCAAATGTCCATCAGCTGATGAATAAACCAAATGTGGTTTATCTACACAATGGAATACCATTAGGCAGTCAAAAGGAATGAAGTCCTGATGCATGCTACAACATGGATAAACTTTGAAAACATGATGTTAAGTAAAAGAAGCCAGAGACAAAAGGTCACATATTGTATGATTCTATTTATATGAAATGTCCAAAATGGGCAAATCCATAGAGACAGAAAGTAGATTAGTGGTTGCCAAGGGTTGGGGTAGGGAGTGTTGGAAGGTGATGGCAAAGAGGGTCAGGGTTTCTTTTCGGAGCTATGAAAATGTTCTGGAATTAGATAATGGTCACACAATCTTGTAAATATGCTAAAAACCATTGAATTGTATACTTTAAAAGGGCGAATTACATGGTATATGAATTATATATTGATAAAGTTGTTATAAAAAGAAATAAACCAATGGCAAGTGTTCATTGAGCTCCATCCCAGACCAGACACTGAGCAAGTGTTTTACAGGCATTAAAGCCCCAGTTCTCATCAAAACCCTAAGAGATAGAGTTGTAGACGGAACGTTTGTGTTCCCCCTGCATTGGGATGTGATGGTATTAGGAGGTAGGGTTTTGGGAGGTAATTAAGTCATGAGTATTAATGCACTTATAAGAAGAGAAGAGACACCAGAGATCTCTCTTTCTGCCATGTGAGGACACAGCAAGAAGGTGGCCATCTGTAAGCCAGGAAGAGAGCCCTCACCAATAACCAGATCTGCCAGCACCTTGATCTTGAACTTCCCAGCATCCTGTGAGAAATAGATCTCTGTTGTTTAACCCACCCAGTCAAGGGTAATTTGTTATAGCAGCCTGAGGTGACTAAGACAGGTAGATACTACTTTTATATCCAATTTACAGCTGAAGAAACTGAGGCACCATAAAGTAGCTTGCTCAAGGTCACTAAGTCTGTAAGTGGCAGCACCAGGAAGTAAACCCAAGGAGCCTGGCTTGCAAACTCCTGCACTTAACTGCCTTTTGGGTAGATAAATGTGTGCTACGGTGTTCACAGTCAGAAAAAGGAGAATTGGTTCCTTATTAGCACTGCTTCTGCAGAAGGATTCAAGGGATCCCCAATCCCCAACAGTTGTGTCCTGGGGAGTCCTGGCAGAAGGTGTCTAAGAAGCTAATGGCCAGGTCTCTACCATATCTCTAGCTAGGCAAAGCCTCCCAGATCCTTTTTAGAAAGGCCAGTTCAGTGGGAAGGGAGTCCTCCGACCTCATCTAGAGGACCTTTACAGGCTGGGCTTCTGCTGCCCTCTGTCCTGCCTTGGCCCTGAAATTAGGGTTGCTGGACCAAGCCAAGTCAGCAGGGATGCTTACAGTCCTGGAGCTCCTTTCAGGAGGGTCAGGAGAGGCAAGGCCAGCAGGCTTGGCCTTTAGCTTTCCTAATGCCAGGGCAGGGCCTCTGCCTCTGTACATGCCTGCCCATGCATCATGGACCTGAGACACAGGAAAGGGGCTCCAGAAGCCAGCACTGGGGACTGCTATTGCTTATTGCTAGTGGGAGACTAAAGTCATAGGGTCATTCAGTGTATAGAGGAAGGCATTCGGCCATAGAGGGAGAGAGCATGGAATCTGGAGCCAGCCAGCGTGTGTAACCTCGGGCAAGTCACCTTGCCTCTCTGGACCTCAGTGTCCTGATTTACGTAATTGGCAAAATGATAACACTTACCTCTTAGGGCTCTTGTATAGAAGAAGCACATTAACACACATGGAGAGTGCATGGAACAGTGCCTGGCACACTGTAAGCTCTCAACAAGTGATAGCTTTTTCTTTTGTTTTGTTTTAGTTATTATTATTTTGGCTAAGTAGGTGGGAAGGGAAGAAGACACAATAAGAGAAACATCTGGCCTATAGATGCTTCCTGAATTACAGCAGAAGGATGTGGACATCTTTTATTCCTATACCCTCTGAGGGGTTTGTTCTGCTCTAGAAGGAGGGAGGTGGTGTCCTGCTGTCACCTGGTCAGCCCACCATGCCTGAATGTGTGCCCTGTTCTGGGGGCCAGTAGCCTGTCCTAGAGATCTTAATAAGCTAGACTTACTCCAGGAACCACAGACCAGGATGTCAAATGGAACTCAGAATTTTCAGACAAGAAATAATCTTGGTGAGTGTTTAGGCAGGAGAAAAAGATCACTTTAAGGGGTAAAAGAGAGAGGGGTGGTGAGGGAGAATCCTGGAGGGAGCTCCTGGGGAATTTGATCTGTCGTGTGTGGTCTCAATATGTGGAAACAAGGATAAGGAGGACAAACTATGGGGTAATGGATTCTGGAATTTTCTAGGAGGGAGAGCAACCTCAAGATGGAGAAGCTGCTTCTGTAGAGAGAGAGTTCTCATTTCCCCAGATAGCCGGCCTGGCTGGATGACCTCTTGGGAATGCTTAGGCCTGGGTCTCCAGTCTCTCTTTTTTTTTTTTTAAAAAAAAGATGACCGGTAAGGGGATCTAAACCCTTGACTTGGTGTTGTCAGCACCACGCTCACCCAGTGAGCGAACCGGCCATCCCTATATGGGATCCGAACCCGGGGCCTTGGTGTTATCAGCACCGCACTCTCCCGAGTGAGCCACGGGCCGGCCCTCCAGTCTCTCTTTGAGGCTCCTTCCAACCTGGGGACCTACGACTCACTCACCTCCCCTATCAGGTTTGAGCCAGGATAATAGCAAAAGGCCGGGTTCCAAAATTGCGGGCCGGCCCGTGGCTCACTCGGGAGAGTGCGGTGCTGATAACACCAAGGCCCCGGGTTCGGATCCCATATAGGGATGGCCGGTTCGCTCACTGGGTGAGCGTGGTGCTGACAACACCAAGTCAAGGGTTAAGATCCCCTTACCGGACATCTTTTTTTTGTTTGTTTGTTTTTTGTTTTTTGTCTTTTTCCGTGTCCGGCAACGGATCGCAACCCTCAGTGTTGCCCCCGTACCGGACCGGGGACC
>NW_007735668.1:27514-40882 GCF_000696425.1 Galeopterus variegatus
TCCGTTGCCGGACACGGAAAAAAGACAAAGACAAAAAAAAAAAAAAAAAAATTGCTGGAGTAAAGCAAAAAGAGGGTTTGGCAGGTCCTTTGTTTCATCTAAGCCCAAATTTGAGACACTCCTTAGAGGCTCTTCCACGTGCCACCTGTGGCCGAACTGAACCATGCTCGGGTTTTTCTGCCCACCTTTCCACACGCGTCCTGTGATCTGGAGCTGAGAGAGTGAGGCTGTGGGAGAGCTTCTTCCAGGAGCGTTTAGTTGTCAACAGAAGGCGTCATGGTGTCTTTAGAAACAGGCTGAATGGGGAAAGCGGAACAAACATACTGAAACAATTCCTGGGATTCTACAGAGATCAAGGCCAGGGTCTAGCTGCTGAATTGGGGCTCAGCCTATCCTTTGCAGACAACACAATTTTAAAGTGCATTTCTCAAAGTACTCCTTCGTCTCTTGAAAATGCCATTAAAATGTAATCTATGCCTTTGCAGATTTCCTCGTTCAGATCTGCTTTGAAAGGTACATGGGAGGCTTTCTGAGCACAGCACAATAGAGCTTCGGCTCCTTCAGTGTCATCTGCTTCAGTCCCTGCGTTTAGAGATGAAGAGACTGAAGCCCAAAGAGGGGGAGCACTTGGCCAAGGTCACGCAGTGAGACAGCGGCAACGTCCATCAAGCCTCCTGCCTTCATGTGGACTCAGCGCCACCGCAGAGTTATGGGCCGTGTGGCTTGGCTGCTCAGGAGACTTCCTGGGGGCCACTCCTGCTGCCCTGTTCTCCCTGCTCTTAACAGACATTTTACTTTGTTTTCATTTGTTTGTTTGTTTTTTGGCAGCTGGCCGGTGCGGGGATCTGAACCCTCGACCCTGGTGCTACAACACCACACTCTAACTGGCCTTTTACTTTGTATCAGGTTCTTCTGCCAAGTCCAAATCAAGCAGGATGGTTTCTAACCAGCAGCAGGATTTTCATGTGTAAATAAACCACAGGAGGGACCAGCCACTGCCCCAACAGATGAACAATTTGACTCTCTTTCCAGTGGAGCCCAGCATTTGAAGGGATGGTAATTGCTGGTTTAGATGTTAGTAAGTTAATGCTTGTAATTTACAAGCAATGCTGCTTCTCTTATCAAGGGTCCCATTTCCTGCAGGCTGTTTGAAGTGTAAATGGTTATCAGAAGATTTGTGTTTATTTGGGGTTTGGCTTGCCCATTAGGTTGGAGAAAGAAGTTTGGAGAGTGTGCCGAGTCTAATTCTGCTGTGCCCCATGACAAGTCCATCCTGTTCAATGTTCTACGTGTGGTCCATGAATCAAGTGCTATTCATGGGCACAGAACAAAACAAACCAACCCAAACCATTTAGCTTCCTTGACATTCTGTAAATCCCACTCTCCCCTTCAAACCCATAAGCTCAAGGCCTGTTTCAAAGGGCAAATATTGTGTAAATGAAGAAATTGTTACAGACTGTACTTGGAAAGAGTTCAAATGATGTTGAAATACCCTGATCTGTAGATGGTATGTCTTCAAAGAGAATGACCTGAATTAGATTGAGGAACATCAATAACAAAATAGATATTTGTGCATCAAAATATGGACAAATTCTCACATATAGAGAGGCCATGGGACAGCACTTTCACAAGCTGATTTTAGATTGTGGCCCAACTGGTCTGAAGCAATAGACTAGAAAAATCATAGTTGGTCAACTCCAGAGGTACTAGTTGGCCACCCTGTTCCCAACTGAAATCCTGCTCTTGGGGTCATTTCATGTCTCAGACTAGTCAATTTTGTGACACAATAACAGCCCCAGTAGCAGTTTGGGGAGGGGAGAAAAATGAAAGTATGTGCTAAAAAGGAAATTCTTTCAATGGCCTTTGGCCTTTTGTTTTCTAGGCTGACTACATCCTCCATCAGCGCACAGCCCCCAGGTTGATGCTCTGGAGTCTACCGCAAGTTGCATCCTGATAAGTCCAGTCCTAGATACGAGGGATCTTCAAAAAATTCATGGACAGGGCTGGCTGGTTAGCTCACTCGGTAGAGTGTGGTGCTGATAACACCAAAGTCAAAGGTTCTGATCCCCGTACCCGCCAGCCACCAAAAACAAAAAACAAAACAATTCATGGACAGATTCCTATTATTTTCTAATTCTATTTTTCCATGAACTTTTTGAAGTACCCTCATATACACCTAAGAAAAATGAAAACTCATGTCCACATGAATACTTGTCCACAAATGTTGATAGTATCATCATTTATAATAGCCAAAGTGGAAACAACCCAAATGTCCGCCAAGTTAGAGATGAACAAACAAAATGTGGTCTGTTTACACAATGGAATATTATTTAGCTGTAAAAAGAAATGAAGTACTATACTGGCACATGCTGCAACATGGGTGGACCTTGCAAACATGATGCTGAATAAAAGAAGCCAGACACAGAAGGCCACCTATTTTATGGTCCTGTTTATATGAAAAGTACAGAATGTGCAAAACCATAGAGACTGAAAACATATAGATTAGTGGGTGCCAAGGGCTGGGGGGAGGGGATGAAGAACGGCTGCTTAATGGATGCAAAGGGGTTTTCTTGGGGAGGGGGTGTGATGAAAATATTCTAAAATTGATTATGGTGGTAACTGCCCAACTCTGGATGTGCTAAAAACCAGTGAGAGTATACTTTAAAATGGCTAAAGTGGTCAATGTCCTTTTAAAAAATTTTTATTGTGGCCAAATATACATAACATAAAAGTTACTATTTTAACCTTTTTTTTGGTGGCTGGCCAGTGCAGGGATCGAACCCTGGTCCTTGGTGTTATTAGCACCAGACTCTAAGCAACTGAGCTAACTGGCCAGCCCCTCTTTTAACCATTTTTAAGGGTACAATTTAATGGTATTGAGCACATTCACAGTGTTGTGCAGCCATCACTGCCATCCATCTCCAGAAATTTCCCATCTTGCAAAACTGAAACTTTATAGCCATTAAACACTAACTCCCATTCCCTCTCCCCTCAGCCCCCCCGCAACCACCATTTTACTTTCTGTCTCTATGAATTTGACTTCTAGGTAACTCATATAAGTGGAATCCTACCATGTTTGTCCCTTTCTCTCTGGTTTATTTCACTTACCATAATGTTTTCAAAGTTCATCCACATTGCAGCGTATATCATACTTTCCCACATGTTAAATTTTATTTTACATGAATTTTATCTCAATTTATAAAGCATTGTATCCTGATGTGATGTTTCCCTGTGTGTTAGGAACAGGCACCTCTTAAACAACCTCGGGTTCAGGGCATGGGGGCTGGATGCGGCCATTCATACATTCGTTCCTCCATGCATGTACTTAAAGCCCATCTGCAGTTGCTGGGGACATGGATACATGCAAACCCCAGTCCCCATCCTGAAGGGGCTTCTAGTGGAATGGGTCAGACAGGACTTCAAAGGGAACAAGAGATCCACAGAAGTGGAGGGACAGAGAAAAAAGTAATTGCCTTTGGAGGGGGTGACGAGACAAATGGTAGAGGAAGTGGCCCTTGGGATATGGCATAGAGTGTAGAATGGGCGTGAGTTCTGCAGCCACAGAGATCTGAGTTTATATTCTAGCTTGGTATTGGTTTCGTATGGCTGCTGTAACAAATTGCCACAAACTTTGTGGTTTAATACAACACACATTTATTCTCTTAAAGTTCTGGAGGTCAGAAGTCCAAACTGGGTCTCACGGGGGGCTAAACTCGAGGTGTCAGCCAGGCTGAGTTCTTCTGGAGACTCTAGGAGAAAGTCTGTTTCTCTGCCTCTTCCAGCTTCCAGAGGCCATGTGCGTGCCTGGGTTCATGGCCTTTCCTTGCAGCACTCCAACCTCCTGCTTCCATCCTCACATCTTCCCTTCTTCTGTGTCTAATCCCCCTCTGTCTTCCTTTTATAAAGACACTTGTGACTGCATTTAGGGCTGACCTGGAAAATCAGGGAAAATCTCATCTCAGGATCCTTGACTTAATCACATCTGATAGTCACTTTTGCCCTATAAGGTAACATGTTCATAGGTTCAGGGGATCAGGACTCAGCCATCTTTGGAAGGGCAGCAACACAGACACAAAGGGAACAGTTGCTTGGTCTGTTCCAGGAGACTAAAGTGGTCCCGGGCGGCAGAAGTAAAGGCTGTAGGTAATAAAGGGAGGTGTTGGTGCAGATGGGGATGACCCACCTATAAGGCCTGTTCATAGAATGTCTTGCAGTCACGTGGGAACCACTGAACTTGATTCTGCCGTCAGCGACGGGAAGCCACTGAAGTGCTTTATCAGGGTGTCACAGGGGAAGACGTGGGCATTAGGGTGTTTGCTCTGGAGCTGTGAGGCTGCAGGCTGGTTGTTAGGGAGACCAGTCAGCAGGCTGGCATGCTATTATGCCCTCTGGCAGAAGTTTAGGCATTGAGAGCTGGGCGTTCCTTGGGGGAATGGTTATAGCTTACCCTGCAGTGTCTGTAATGGACTCTACCATATATATGAAGGCTGGAAAGTGCCATGGTACACCACCAAAGGCAAGCAGGTGGCCTACTGACAAGAAGGAGTAATCAGAGAATGTGGTGCTGACTCTCAGTCCAAGTGGCCACAAGGCCTGGGGATGGTGGCTGCTATTGGCCCCCAGAGTGGTGCCCACCTCCACCTGGGTGCGATGTCACTCCTCTTGAGAGATTCGGAGACTCTCTCATTGTCATTCGGAGGAGAAGGTTTGGGTTGGTCAATGTAGATGCTAAACCCACAGGCAGACAGTTTCACCTCTACTCCTGTGGGAGGCTGAGTAACAGCCCACAAAGATGGCCACGTCCTGATTCTGAGAACCTGTCAATGTGATCTTATATGACAAAAGCTACTTGCAGGATGGATTTAGTTAAGGATCTTGAGATGGGGAGATTATCTTGAGACATTGCACACAGAGGAGAAGTTGATGTGGCCACTGAAGCATGATACTCTGCTGCTGGCTTTGAAGATGGACGCAGGGGCCATGAGCCGTGGACTGCAGGGAATGCAGCTCTAGTGCTGGAAAAGGCACAGAAACAGATTCTTCCTGGGAGCCTCCTGAGAGTGCAGACCCTCACCTTCATTTCAGCCTATTGAAACTGGTTTTGGACTTCTGACTTCCAAAAATGTAAGAGAATAAGTGTGTGTTAAGCCACCAAGTTGGTGGTGGTTTGTTAAAACAGCCATAGGAAACTCTTACAACTTTCCCAATTAGATCTGCTTCAAGAAGCTACTACAATCAGAGTTTTGGGCTCAGGAGCAGAGCATTTGGTGTCCATTTTCTCCTTTCCAAGGACAATCTACACTGGCCTAACTAAATTCCATTATGTGCAATGCCCTGACTGCTCTGGAACTTGCTGGAATGTTCCATGGAATAACAGGAGGCTTGGCCGAGGGGCATACTCTTCAGTCCTGGCAGACCAGCTTGCCCAGTGTACAGGATCCTGCTCCCTTAGCCTGGAGTTGTAGGCAAAGCTTGTCCTACCCAACTTTGCCCGAGTATCTGACAGTACCATGCCCCTTTCCTGTCAGGGCAGAATGTGGCCAAGAGGGGTACTCTTTCATTGCCTTAACAAACCTACTCTTCAGAGCCTACTCCAAGAAATGATTAGAACTCCTGATCTAGTGATATAATTCAAGTACTTCTCTGTTCTTCTGTTCCTTCTGAACAAGTTCTGCTAATTTAGAGAAACCTCAGAGTCTTGGGTGAAAGCTTCCATCATGTGAAGTGGAATCACATGAAATGAAAAGAACTCCGGGGGACTCCTTATCTCTAACCTTTCTCTGGTTGGGATCATCCTATAAGCTCCAGGGGTCATTGGTGGACCAGAGGGAGAGAAAGGGCAGAACAAGGGCCTAGAGGCCTTAGAAATTCTGCCTCCCAGCCTGGAAGCACATACATTTTTCTAGCTGGCTTTAGTGGTCTGACCTTGGCAGAGACCTTTCTGGCTCTTTTCCAGGTTTCTCTTGGCTTGTCTAGCAACCATTAGGCTTAAAGTCTGAACTATATTTGCTTATTCATTCACCGAACATTCACCAAGGTCCGTGCTTCCTCTGAGGGCTCTAGGGGAGGATCCTTTCCAGGCCTCCCTCCCAGCTGCCGGTGGCTGCTGGCAATTCTTGGTGTTCCTGTGTCCTCACATGGCCTTCTTACAAAGACACCTGTCATTGGGTTCAGGGCCTACCCAGGTCATACTCCAATATGACCTTACCTTAACTTGATTACATCCACAAAGACCCTATGTCCAAATAAGGTCACATTCACAGGTGCCAGGGGTTAGGACGTCAACTTATCTTTTTATTTTATTATTATTTTTTTAAAAAGATGACCGGTAAGGGGATCTTAACCCTTGACTTGGTGTTGTCAGCACCACGCTCACCCAAGTGAGCTAATCAGCCATCCCTATATGGGATCCGAACCTGTGGCCTTGGTGTTATCAGCACCGCACTCTCCCGAGTGAGCCACGGGCTCAACTTTCCTTTTTAATGAACATGATTCAACGCACGACACCTTACAAATGGTCTTGGCAATATCTTGCCGCTTTGGGATAAAGTTGACAGTCCCTCCCATCCAGTGTCAACTGTGTTTGTTCTCCTTCTGCTAGCTAGGACATTGAGATGAGAAGCAGCTCCCTCCAGGGCTGGGGTACTCAGGATTGGCCAGCAGGCTCAATGGACCTTCCACTCTGACTGACAACCGATGGAGACACAAACACGTACAGCTCCAGACACCATGGAGCAATCAATCCTAGCTGGCTCAGTCAAGCAAGCACAGCCGTCAGCAATGGTGGCCAGTCCTCTGCCCCAGCCTGGAGCAAGTGCAGCTTGCACACTAACATTCACAAAAGTGTTATCTGTCATAGCCCACAGGTGGAAACAAGCCAAATGTCCACCGGCGGATGAATGGATATGCAAACGGCGGGATACACACATAATGCAACACATTATTAGGCCGTAAAAAGGGATGAAGTACTGATCCATACTACACCATGGATGAACCTTTGAAAGCTTCATGCTGAGTGAAAGAAGCTAGTCATAAAAGACCACTTATTGTATGATTTCATTCATATGAAAGTCCAGGATAGGGAAATCTACAGAGACAGAAAGCAGATTAGTGGTGGCTTAGGGCCAGGAGGGGTAAGGAGCTGGAGGTAATGGGGGGAATGACAGTAAAGGGTATGGAGTTTCTTTTCCTTCTTTCTTTTTTTTAAAAAAAAGACCTGGTCAGTGCGCCTCTTGGGAAGTGCGGCGGCGCTCCCGCCCGAGGGTTCAGATCCCACATACAGACCGGTTCCCGCTCACTGGCTGAGCGAGGCGCGGGAGCGACACCGAGGGTTGCGATCCGTTGCCGGACACGGAAAAAAGACAAAAGACAAAAAAAAAAAAAAAGACCTGGTCTCGCTATGTTGCCCAGGCTGCAGTGCAGTGGCTCTTCACAGGCGCAATTTTCCTACTGATCGGCACAGAAGATTTGACCTGCTCTGTTTTCAGGCTGGACCAGTTCACCCCTCCTTAGGCAACTTGGTGGTCCACGCTCTCAGGAGGTTACCCTATTGATGCTGAACTTAGTGCAGACACCTGATTGGCATAGTGCAGTACAGCCTAGAACTCCTGGCTGGGACTATAGGTGCATGCCTCCTCACCTGGCTGGAGTTTATTTCTTATTTTATTTTATTTTTAAATTTTTTTAGGGTTTTTTTTTTCTATTTTTTGTTTCCTTTGGAGTTTCTTTTTTGAGGTGATAAAAATGTTCTAAAAATGACTGTGGTGATGGTCGCACAATTCCATCAGTATACCAGAAAACATCGAATTGTACACTTTAAATGGGCGAATTGTAGGCAACGTGAATTCTATCTCAATAAAGCTGTTTAAAAATATGCCACACGTTCCTGCTGTCCATACATTGTGTATAGTTCCCGTTGTGCAATCTTTATATGAGGATCTCACACCCAACTCTCTTGTTATTACATGATTGTTTTGTTTAATTACTTTGGGTTTATCTCACCCCTATTTTTAAGTTATCACTTGGATTCCGTTGACATGAGACAAGGAAACTGTTTACTGAATAACCTGCACTTAGTCCTTTAAGATCATTGGTATTTCCCCTTACTGTGTTTTGTTCTATAGTATTAAGACTGGCCTTCAGCTTAGTGAATGTGTTAGTTTCCTATGTCCAACTTGCATATCCAACTTGCTGCTGAAGCAAGTTATCACAAACAGTGACTTCACACAACACATTTATTATCTTACAGCTCTGGATATCAAACATCTTAAAATGAAGATGTCAGCAGGGCTATATTTCTACTGGAGGCCTGGGGGGAATCTGTTGCCTTTTCCTTTCTAGCCTGCAGAGGCCACCACATTCTTCTACCTTCCAAGCCAGCAGCGTGGCAGTTTACGATCTCTCTGCTTCTGTCATTGCAGTGCTGTTCCTGCCTCTGACTCTCTGCCTCCATCTTATGATGACTGTGTTAGTCTGTTTCTGTTGCTTATAACAAAATACTTGAAACTAGGTGATGTATAAAGAAAATGACATTTATTGCTTACAGTTTCTGAGGCTAGGAAGTCCAAAGTCCAGGGAACACATTTGGTGAAGGCCTTGGTGGTGACTTCAGTGACAGCAGGTCTCACATTGCAAAAATGGAAGAGAAGAGAGAGAGACAGACTCTCCTCTGTCTTCTTTTAAAGCCCTCAGAACCAGGCCGGCCCGTGGCTCACTCGGGAGAGTGCGGTGCTGATAACACCAAGGCCATGGGTTCGGATCCCACATACGGATGGCCAGTTGGCTCGCTTGGGAGAGCATGGCGCTGACACCACCAAGCCAAGGGTTGAGATCCCCTTACCGGTCATCTATTTAAAAAATAATAATAATAATAAAGCCCTCAGAACCATGCCCCTGACCACCATCTTTAATCCATTCACTACTGGGCAGTCCTACAATCCAATCACCTCTTCAAGGTCCCACCTTTCAATTACCATGATAGGATTTCCCACCCTCTTAACAGTCACAGTGGGGGCCAAGTTTCTAATACATAAAACTTGGGGGACACAATTCAAGCTTTGGTGAGTTTGGAGGGTACATAATTCAATCCACTACAATGACATTGGACTCACCTGGAAAATCCCGAATAATCTCCCCATCTTAGGATCCTTATTCACACCTGCAAAGTCCCTTTTGGTATGTCAGGTCACACACTCACAGCTTCCAGGGATTAGGACATGGGCATGTTGGGGGCTGTTAGCCTCCCACAGTGAAGTTCCTTTTAACTTTTTTTTTTCTTTTTTGGCAGCTGGCTGGTACAGGGATTGAACCGGCCAGCCCTGAAGTTCCTTTTTATATAGAGTATTTTAGGCAGAGTCTCTCAGAGGAACACGGTGACAGTTTAAAGGGAGGGAGGACAGTTGCAACCTACTTGTTCTGGGTCTTCTGTGGGTGATCCTCCCATTTGGAAATGCCACGAGGTAAAATTTCTTGCTTCCCTGTGTGACACAGCCTCCCTGCCACCAGCCACTGGAGGGATCGGTGCCTTCAGTCCCAGGGCCACCACTTTGTACATACTACATGCTCAGTAACCACTGTCCCAAGGCTGATGGGTCAGGAGAGGATAAAGGTCGGTCTAAAGGCACCCCAGGGAATGTGCTGTTTCAAGGTCACCCTAAAGAATCTTCTTAATTAACCACTCCTAGAAGCTCTTCTTTGGAGCTAATTTAAATCTCATCTACCATGACAGAAACCCATTTTGTTTGCTCTTGTTTGGTTCTCAGGGCAAGTGTACAATAGTTTTTGAACAGAACACCCGTAGCCTGGAAAAGCACCATTAATTTACTCTTGGGCCTTCTGGGCAGGTGAAATCATCTCAGTTCCTTCATGCTTTCATCACAGCGCCTTCTTTCTCAGGAATTACCCACACTGCAACCAGCTTTACTCCTGCTTTTCTAAAAGACCCAGAAATCCTTCACTGCTAACAGATATCCATTGAGGGATTTGCAGTGAACTCACCTTCTTTCCTTCTCTCCCCACTGGCCTTCTGTCTCTGGCTGACTCTTACTGGTTTTATTGTAGGCAGGCATCATGGCAAAATCGGAAGAACAAGGGATTTGGAATCAGAACATGGATTGGAGTTCAGCTATGAGCCTGCCAGCTGTGTGTCCTTTGGCCAGCCACCTCCCTTCCAGAACCTAAGTCTCTTTAAGTGACAGGGGGCTGGGGCTGGGGCTGGAAAGTGGTTCAAAATCCCAGTGTTTGGGGCCAGCCTGTGGCTCACTTGGGAGAGTGCGGTGCTGATAACACCAAGGCCACGGGTTCGGATCCTATATAGGGATGGCCGGTTGGCTCACTGGCTGAGTGTGGTGCTGACAACACCAAGCCAAGGGTTAAGATCCCCTTACCGGTCATCTTTTTTTTAAAAAAAAAAGACAAAATCCCAGTGCTCAGCTCCTCCCTCTAAAGGTTGGGGATGGGAGTAGGGCGAGAAGCATCTCAGGCCCTGCTGATGGAATCTTGCTTTTCCCAAACCTCTCGATGAAGTTATAGCAAAACGAACACTGAGTGAACTTCACCTTCAGAAACTCAAAATGAAACAACAGCTTTAGGGAATGAGACTTTGAGCCCAACAGAATGTAAATCAAACCAGCAGTCCTTTGCCATTAACTCAAAATGGATCAAAGACTTGAACATGAGAGCTACAACTATAAAACTATAAAATTCTTAGAAGAAAACATAGGGGTAAATCTTTGTGGCCTTGGCAATGATTTCCTCCATATGAGAGCAGAAGTACAAGCAACCGAAGAAAAAATAGATAAATTGGACTTTAACAAAATTAAAAACATTTCTGCGTCAAAGGATATGTCCTGGTAAGATTACATTGTGTTGAGGATACTTTCTTGCTGTTATATTGTCTTGATAGCCCTAAATAAAAAGTTGCATGCTTACCAGGAAAAAGAAAAAAAAGTGCATGGGCATGGTTCTGGCATAAGAACAGACATACAGATCAATGCAAAAGAATAAAGCACCCAGACTAAACTCTCACATTTATGGACATTTATGGGCATTTATGTTCAATTGACTTTCTACAAGTGTGCCACGACAATTCAGTGCAGAATAGTCTTTTCAACAAATGGTGAGGATTTGGAGGTGGGGAACGACTGGATATTCACTTGCAAAGAAATGAATTTGGACTCTCCCCCATTTCACAACATACACAAACATTAACTCAAAATGGATCAGATATAAGAACTAAAACTATAAAGCGCACAGAAGAAAGCAGAGGTGTTAATCTTTGTGACCTTGGATTAGGCAATGGTTTCTTAGATATAACACCAAAAGCACAAACAACTGTGACGGTTATATTTTACATGTCAATTTAACTGGATGCTCAGATAGCTGGTAAAACATTATTTCTGGGTGTGTCTGTGACGGTGCTTCTGGAAGAGATTAACATTTGAATTGGTGGACTGAGCTAAGAAGATCTGCTCTCCCCAAGGTAGGTGGGCGTCATCCAGTAGAATAAAAAGGTGGAGGAAGGGTGAATCACTCTCTTCTTGAGCTGAGACATCCATCTTCTCCTGTCCTTGGACGTCAGTGCTCCTGGTTCTCTGGCCTTTGGACTTGGACTGAATTACACCACTGACTTTTCTGTTCTCCAGCCTGCAGAGGGCAGATCAAGGAGCTTTTCGGCCTCCATAATCGTGTGAGCCAATTCCTGTACATATAGATGAGGGGTCTTCAACAAGTTCATGAAAAGATTTGAGGGCCGGCCCGTGGCTCACTTGGGAGAGCGTGGTGCTGACAACACCAAGTCAAGGGTTAAGATCCCCTTACCAGTCATCTTTAAAAAAAAAAAAGATTTTATTCTCTTTTAATTCTATTTTCCACAAACTTTTTGAAGTACCCTTGTGCATGTGTATGGATGCATCTATATGTATATGTATGTATGTGTATACATTTCTCCCTTCGTAAATGTAGGCAGTGCAGTTGTGGTGTGGTTGTTATTCTTAGCTGGACAGGAGAGGACTCCAGGTGGGCTAGTATCTGTCTTCAGATCGCTTCAGGGCTATCAAGGTGAGGAGTTAGACTTTCTCCCCAAAGCTTAAGCAGTCAAACTAAGAACAATGGCAGGATGTTACAGAGAGGCAGGCTTTGGCTCAAGGTGGGGGAGATTTTTCACAGGGCTTTCCAGGGAGGCAAGGGGCTGCCTTGAGAGGTAGTGAGGAGCAGGAGGCTGGAGGTGTGCAAGCAGAGCCTGCACGTGCCCTTGCTGGGGCTGCTGTCCACAGCAGTCTGGGCCTCCAAGCTTGAGAAGCTCGGGTTCTACAGATGACACGGTGAGTCCGGGGATGGCTCTGTGAGGAGGCTGCCGACGTTCTCAGGGATGCTCTTGTGAACTGGAGAAAGGCCAGTGGCTCCAGCAAGGAGGGGGCCGACAGTAAACTAACATGATGTCAGGCGCCCTTCAGGAAATGGATTCAAAGTAGGTAGAGGAGCTGCTCCTTGGCAGCCTGGCTGGCCGCGTGTGTGCACGTGGGCGTGTGTGGGCCTCTCCTCCTGGCGTGCAAAGGAAAGCAAGGCTCCCTCTGGCCTCCTCCTGAGAAATAAACACGTAGCACTCCTTTCCCCCTCTCCTTTTGGGACAGCAGCCCCAGGAAAGAGCAACCTAAAAGCCTGCTCTTCAGTCCTTTGGCTGTTTTCCTTTTGAAAAGCTGATCAATCGAGTTCACATATCATCTGATTCCATTCAAATGAAAGTCCAGACTAGGGAAGTTAATAGAAACAGACAGATTCGTGGTTGCAAGGGGCTGGGGGGAGTTAAAGGGATAATAGCTTAAAGGGTATGAGGTTTCTTTTGGGGGAGATGAAAATGTTCTGTAATTGACCAGTGATAGTTTCTCACATCTGAGAATATGCTGAAAACCACTGGATTGTTAAATGGGCGAGTTGCATGATCTGTGAATTATATCTCAATAAAACTGCTTTTTTGAAAAAGAAAGCTGGTCACTGGGCAGTCCTCCTTAGGTAACCTACCTCTCTTTAAATTTCCAATGACCCCCCCCAAGAATGTGTGCCATGAGTCTGTGTGTGCCTGGCCTGCAGCAGCACCATTCTTGAGGCTGCTGGTGCTGGTGCTGGGCGTCGCTCCATTGGGCTGGGCACCTCTTTGTGATTGCAGATGGCTGGCCAAATGCACTGTGTGTATGCAGCAATGAGAACTATCTGGAAGGCATTTAATATAGTGACTCACAGGGTCATGCTTGGAAAATTAATTCAAATTGGCTTGGCATCGAGCCAAGGAAAACTGTCTGAAGAGGCTGTAAACAGAAGGTAATGGATTGAGTTAAAGGAGGGCTAGAAGGGAGAGAGGGCGGGGGGGGGGGG